>NW_027476763.1:0-143565 GCF_051020955.1 Megalopta genalis
TCAATGCGAAATAGAAGGCTTAGCATCAAATCCATGCGACACAAATTATTTAGCTTCGTATACTTGCAATATAAGTGATATAGCTTCAAATGCAGGTGAAATAAACGAGTGATCTTCAAATCCGAGCGAAACATTTGATTTAACTTCAAATCAATGGGAAGTAGATGATTTACCTTCAAATCCATGCGAAACAAATGGTTTAGCTTCAAATACTTTTGATATACATGATTTAGCTTCAGCTTCATGCGAAACAAACGAGTTAGCTTCAAATCCAAGCGAAACACATGATTTAGCTTCAAATCAATGCGAAGTAGAAGGCTTAGCATCAAATCCATGCAACAAAAATTATTTAGCTTCTTATACTTGCGATATAAGTGATAAAGCTTCAAAAGCAGGCGAAACAAACGAGTGAGCTGTAAATCCAAGCGTAACACATGATTTAAATTCAAATCAATACGAAGTAGAAGATTTACCTTCAAATCCATTTCTAAACAAATGGTTTAGCTTCAAATACTTGTGTTATACATGATTTAGCTTCAGCTGCATGCGAAACAAACGAGTTAGCTTCAAATCCAAGCGAAACACATGTTTTAGCTTCAAATCAATGCGAAATAGAAGGCTTAGCATCAAATCCATGCGACACAAATTATTTAGCTTCGTATACTTGTAATATAACTGATATAGCTTCAAATGCAGGTGAAACAAACGAGTGATCTTCAAATCCGAGCGTAACACTTGATTTAACTTCAAATCAATGGGAAACAAATGGTTTAGCTTCAAATACTTGTGATATACATGACTTAGCTTCAGCTGCATGCGAAACAAACGAGTTAGCTTCAAATCCAAGCGAAACACATGATTTAGCTTCAAATCAATGCGAAGTAGAAGGCTTAGCATCAAATCCATGAGACACAAATTATTTAGCTTCGTACACATGCGATATAAGTGATATAGATTCAAATGCAGGTGAAACAAACGAGTGATATTCAAATCCAAGCGTAACACATGATTTAACTTTAAATCAATGGGAAGTAGAAGATTTACCTTCAAATCCATGCGAAACAAATGGTTTAGATTCAAATACTTGTGATATACATGATTTACCTTCAGCTGCATGCAAAACAAACGAGTTAGCTTCAAATCCAAGCGAAACACATGATTTAGCTTCAAATCAATGCGAAGTAGAAAGCTTAGCATCAAATCCATGCAACACAAATTATTTAGCTTCGTATACTTGCAATATAAGTGATATAGCTGAAAATGCAGGTGAAACAAACGAGTGATCTTCAAATCCGAGCGTAACACTTGATTTAACTTCAAATCAATGGGAAGTAGATGATTTACCTCAAATCCATGCGAAACAAATGGTTTAACTTCAAATACTTTTGATATAAATGATTTAGCTTCAGCTTCATGCGAAACAAACGAGTTAGCTTCAAATCCAAGCGAAACACATGATTTAGCTTCAAATCAATGGGAAGTAGATCATTTACCTTCAAATCCATGCGAAACAAATGGTTTAGCTTCAAATACTTTTGATATACATGATTTAGCTTCAGCTTCATGCGAAACAAACGAGTTAGCTTCAAATCCAAGCGAAACACATGATTTAGCTTCAAATCAATGCGAAGTAGAAGGCTTAGCATCAAATCCATGCAACAAAAATTATTTAGCTTCTTATACTTGCGATATAAGTGATAAAGCTTCAAAAGCAGGCGAAACAAACGAGTGAGCTGTAAATCCAAGCGTAACACATGATTTAAATTCAAATCAATACGAAGTAGAAGATTTACCTTCAAATCCATTTCTAAACAAATGGTTTAGCTTCAAATACTTGTGTTATACATGATTTAGCTTCAGCTGCATGCGAAACAAACGAGTTAGCTTCAAATCCAAGCGAAACACATGATTTAGCTCACAAATCAATGCGAAATAGAAGGCTTAGCATCAAATCAATGCGACTTAAATTATTTAGCTTCTTATACTTGCGATATAAGTGATAAAGCTTCAAATGCAGGTGAAACAGACGAGTGAGCTTTAAATCCAAGCGTAACACATGATTTAACTTCAAATCAATGCGAAGTAGAAGATTTAGGTTCAAATCCATGCGAAACAAATGGTTTAACTTCAAATACTTTTGATATACATGATTTAGCTTCAGCTTCATGCGAAACAAACGAGTTAGCTTCAAATCCAAGCGAAACACATGATTTAGCTTCAAATCAATGTGAAGTAGAAGGCTTAGCATCAAATCCATGCAACACAAATTATTTAGCTTCTTATACTTGCCATATAAGTGATAAAGCTTCAAATGCAGGCGAAACAAACGAGTGAGTTTTAAATCCAAGCGCGACTAATGATTTAATTTCAAATCAATGCGAAGTAGAAGATTTAGGTTCAAATCCATGCGAAACAAATGGTTTAGCTTCAAATACTTGTGATATACATGATTTAGTTTCAACTGCATGCGAAACAAACGAGTTAGCTTCACATCCAAGCGAAACACATGATTTAGCTACAAATCAATGCGAAATAGAAGGCTTAGCATCAAATCCATGCGACACAAATTATTTAGCTTCGTATACTTGCAATATAAGTGATATAGCTTCAAATGCAGGTGAAACAGACGAGTGAGCTTTAAATCCAAGCGTAACACATGATTTAACTTCAAATCAATGCGAAGTAGAAGATTTAGGTTCAAATCCATGCGAAACAAATGGTTTAGCTTCAAATACTTGTGATATACATGATTTAGTTTCAACTGCATGCGAAACAAACGAGTTAGCTTCAAATCCAAGCGAAGCACATGATTTAGCTTCAAATCAATGCGAAGTAGAAGGCTTAGCATCAAATCCATGCAACAAAAATTATTTAGCTTCTTATACTTGCGATATAAGTGATAAAGCTTCAAAAGTAGGCGAAACAAACGAGTGAGCTGTAAATCCAAGCGTAACACATGATTTAAATTCAAATCAATACGAAGTAGAAGATTTACCTTCAAATCCATTTCTAAACAAATGGTTTAGCTTCAAATACTTGTGATATACATGATTTAGCTTCAGCTGCATGCGAAACAAACGAGTTAGCTTCAAATCCAAGCGAAACACATGATTTAGCTTCAAATCAATGCGAAATAGAAGGCTTAGCATCAAATCAATGCGACACAAATTATTTAGCTTCTTATACCTGCGATATAAGTGATACAGCTTCAAATGCAGGTGAAACAGACGAGTGAGCTTTAAATCCAAGCGTAACACATGATTTAACTTCAAATCAATGCGAAGTAGAAGATTTAGGTTCAAATCCATTCCAAACAAATGGTTTAACTTCAAATACTTTTGATATACATGATTTAGCTTCAGCTTCATGCGAAACAAACGAGTTAGCTACACATCCAAGCGAAACACATGTTTTAGCTTCAAATCAATGCGAAATAGAAGGCTTAGCATCAAATCCATGCGACACAAATTATTTAGCTTCGTATACTTGCAATATAAGTGATATAGCTTCAAATGCAGGTGAAACAAACGAGTGATCTTCAAATCCGAGCGAAACACTTGATTTAACTTCAAATCAATGGGAAGTAGATGATTTACCTTCAAATCCATGCGAAACAAATGGTTTAGCTTCAAATACTTTTGATATACATGATTTAGCTTCAGCTTCATGCGAAACAAACGAGTTAGCTTCAAATCCAAGCGAAACACATGATTTAGCTTCAAATCAATGCGAAGTAGAAGGCTTAGCATCAAATCCATGCAACAAAAATTATTTAGCTTCTTATACTTGCGATATAAGTGATAAAGCTTCAAAAGCAGGCGAAACAAACGAGTGAGCTGTAAATCCAAGCGTAACACATGATTTAAATTCAAATCAATACGAAGTAGAAGATTTACCTTCAAATCCATTTCTAAACAAATGGTTTAGCTTCAAATACTTGTGTTATACATGATTTAGCTTCAGCTGCATGCGAAACAAACGAGTTAGCTTCAAATCCAAGCGAAACACATGTTTTAGCTTCAAATCAATGCGAAATAGAAGGCTTAGCATCAAATCAATGCGACACAAATTATTTAGCTTCTTATACTTGCGATATAAGTGATAAAGCTTCAAATGCAGGTGAAACAGACGAGTGAGCTTTAAATCCAAGCGTAACACATGATTTAACTTCAAATCAATGCGAAGTAGAAGATTTAGGTTCAAATCCATGCGAAACAAATGGTTTAACTTCAAATACTTTTGATATACATGATTTAGCTTCAGCTTCATGCGAAACAAACGAGTTAGCTTCAAATCCAAGCGAAACACATGATTTAGCTTCAAATCAATGTGAAGTAGAAGGCTTAGCATCAAATCCATGCAACACAAATTATTTAGGTTCTTATACTTGCGATATAAGTGATAAAGCTTCAAATGCAGGCGAAACAAACGAGTGAGTTTTAAATCCAAGCGCGACACATGATTTAATTTCAAATCAATGCGAAGTAGAAGATTTAGGTTCAAATCCATGCGAAACAAATGGTTTAGCTTCAAATACTTGTGATATACATGATTTAGCTTCAGCTTCATGCGAAACAAACGAGTTAGCTTCAAATCCAAGCGAAACACATGATTTAGCTTCAAACCAATGCGAAATAGAAGGCTTAGCATCAAATCCATGCGACACAAATTATTTAGCATCGTATACTTGCAATATAACTGATATAGCTTCAAATGCAGGTGAAACAAACGAGTGATCTTCAAATCCGAGCGTAACACTTGATTTAACTTCAAATCAATGGGAAGTAGATGATTTACCTTCAAATCCATGCGAAACAAATTGTTTAGCTTCAAATACTTTTGATATACATGATTTAGCTTCAGCTTCATGCGAAACAAACGAGTTAGCTTCAAATCCAAGCGAAACAAATGATTTAGCTTCAAATCAATGTGAAGTAGAAGGCTTAGCATCAAATCCATGCAACACAAATTATTTAGCTTCTTATACTTACGATATAAGTGATATAGCTTCAAATGCAGGCGAAACAAACGAGTGAGCTTTAAATCCAAGCGCAACACATGATTTAACTTCAAATCAATGCGAAGTAGAAGATTTAGGTTCAAATCCATGCGAAAGAAATGGTTTAGCTTCAAATACTTGTGATATACATGATTTAGTTTCAACTGCATGCGTCACAAACGAGTTAGCTTCAAATCCAAGCGAAATATATGATTTAGCTTCAAATCAATGCGAAATAGAAGGCTTAGCATCAAATCCATGCGACACAAATTATTTAGCTTCGTATACTTGCAATATAAGTGATATAGCTTCAAATGCAGGTGAAACAAACGAGTGATCTTCAAATCCGAGCGTAACACTTGATTTAACTTCAAATCAATGGGAAGTAGATGATTTACCTTCAAATCCATGCGAAACAAATGGTTTAGCTTCAAATACTTGTGATATACATGATTTAGCTTCAGGTGCATGCGAAACAAACGAGTTAGCTTAAAATCCAAGCGAAACACATGATTTAGCTTCAAATCAATGCGAAATAGAAGGCTTAGCATCAAATCAATGCGACACAAATTATTTAGCTTCTTATACTTGCGATATAAGTGATAAAGCTTCAAATGCAGGTGAAACAGACGAGTGAGCTTTAAATCCAAGCGTAACACATGATTTAACTTCAAATCAGTGCGAAGTAGAAGATTTAGGTTCAAATCCATGCGAAACAAATGGTTTAGCTTCAAATACATGTGATATACATGATTTAGTTTCAACTGCATGCGAAACAAACGAGTTAGCTTCAAATCCAAGCGAAGCACATGATTTAGCTTCAAATCAATGCGAAGTAGAAGGCTTAGCATCAAATCCATGCAACAAAAATTATTTAGCTTCTTATACTTGCGATATAAGTGATAAAGCTTCAAAAGTAGGCGAAACAAACGAGTGAGCTGTAAATCCAAGCGTAACACATGATTTAAATTCAAATCAATACGAAGTAGAAGATTTACCTTCAAATCCATTTCTAAACAAATGGTTTAGCTTCAAATACTTGTGATATACATGATTTAGCTTCAGCTGCATGCGAAACAAACGAGTTAGCTTCAAATCCAAGCGAAACACATGATTTAGCTTCAAATCAATGCGAAATAGAAGGCTTAGCATCAAATCAATGCGACACAAATTATTTAGCTTCTTATACCTGCGATATAAGTGATACAGCTTCAAATGCAGGTGAAACAGACGAGTGAGCTTTAAATCCAAGCGTAACACATGATTTAACTTCAAATCAATGCGAAGTAGAAGATTTAGGTTCAAATCCATTCCAAACAAATGGTTTAACTTCAAATACTTTTGATATACATGATTTAGCTTCAGCTTCATGCGAAACAAACGAGTTAGCTACACATCCAAGCGAAACACATGTTTTAGCTTCAAATCAATGCGAAATAGAAGGCTTAGCATCAAATCCATGCGACACAAATTATTTAGCTTCGTATACTTGCAATATAAGTGATATAGCTTCAAATGCAGGTGAAACAAACGAGTGATCTTCAAATCCGAGCGAAACACTTGATTTAACTTCAAATCAATGGGAAGTAGATGATTTACCTTCAAATCCATGCGAAACAAATGGTTTAGCTTCAAATACTTTTGATATACATGATTTAGCTTCAGCTTCATGCGAAACAAACGAGTTAGCTTCAAATCCAAGCGAAACACATGATTTAGCTTCAAATCAATGCGAAGTAGAAGGCTTAGCATCAAATCCATGCAACAAAAATTATTTAGCTTCTTATACTTGCGATATAAGTGATAAAGCTTCAAAAGCAGGCGAAACAAACGAGTGAGCTGTAAATCCAAGCGTAACACATGATTTAAATTCAAATCAATACGAAGTAGAAGATTTACCTTCAAATCCATTTCTAAACAAATGGTTTAGCTTCAAATACTTGTGTTATACATGATTTAGCTTCATGTGCATGCGAAACAAACGAGTTAGCTTCAAATCCAAGCGAAACACATGTTTTAGCTTCAAATCAATGCGAAATAGAAGGCTTAGCATCAAATCAATGCGACACAAATTATTTAGCTTCTTATACTTGCGATATAAGTGATAAAGCTTCAAATGCAGGTGAAACAGACAAGTGAGCTTTAAATCCAAGCGTAACACATGATTTAACTTCAAATCAATGCGAAGTAGAAGATTTAGGTTCAAATCCATGCGAAACAAATGGTTTAACTTCAAATACTTTTGATATACATGATTTAGCTTCAGCTTCATGCGAAACAAACGAGTTAGCTTCAAATCCAAGCGAAACACATGATTTAGCTTCAAATCAATGTGAAGTAGAAGGCTTAGCATCAAATCCATGCAACACAAATTATTTAGGTTCTTATACTTGCGATATAAGTGATAAAGCTTCAAATGCAGGCGAAACAAACGAGTGAGTTTTAAATCCAAGCGCGACACATGATTTAATTTCAAATCAATGCGAAGTAGAAGATTTAGGTTCAAATCCATGCGAAACAAATGGTTTAGCTTCAAATACTTGTGATATACATGATTTAGCTTCAGCTTCATGCGAAACAAACGAGTTAGCTTCAAATCCAAGCGAAACACATGATTTAGCTTCAAACCAATGCGAAATAGAAGGCTTAGCATCAAATCCATGCGACACAAATTATTTAGCATCGTATACATGCAATATAACTGATATAGCTTCAAATGCAGGTGAAACAAACGAGTGATCTTCAAATCCGAGCGTAACACTTGATTTAACTTCAAATCAATGGGAAGTAGATGATTTACCTTCAAATCCATGCGAAACAAATTGTTTAGCTTCAAATACTTTTGATATACATGATTTAGCTTCAGCTTCATGCGAAACAAACGAGTTAGCTTCAAATCCAAGCGAAACAAATGATTTAGCTTCAAATCAATGTGAAGTAGAAGGCTTAGCATCAAATCCATGCAACACAAATTATTTAGCTTCTTATACTTACGATATAAGTGATATAGCTTCAAATGCAGGCGAAACAAACGAGTGAGCTTTAAATCCAAGCGCAACACATGATTTAACTTCAAATCAATGCGAAGTAGAAGATTTAGGTTCAAATCCATGCGAAAGAAATGGTTTAGCTTCAAATACTTGTGATATACATGATTTAGTTTCAACTGCATGCGTCACAAACGAGTTAGCTTCAAATCCAAGCGAAATATATGATTTAGCTTCAAATCAATGCGAAATAGAAGGCTTAGCATCAAATCCATGCGACACAAATTATTTAGCTTCGTATACTTGCAATATAAGTGATATAGCTTCAAATGCAGGTGAAACAAACGAGTGATCTTCAAATCCGAGCGTAACACTTGATTTAACTTCAAATCAATGGGAAGTAGATGATTTACCTTCAAATCCATGCGAAACAAATGGTTTAGCTTCAAATACTTGTGATATACATGATTTAGCTTCAGGTGCATGCGAAACAAACGAGTTAGCTTAAAATCCAAGCGAAACACATGATTTAGCTTCAAATCAATGCGAAATAGAAGGCTTAGCATCAAATCAATGCGACACAAATTATTTAGCTTCTTATACTTGCGATATAAGTGATAAAGCTTCAAATGCAGGTGAAACAGACGAGTGAGCTTTAAATCCAAGCGTAACACATGATTTAACTTCAAATCAGTGCGAAGTAGAAGATTTAGGTTCAAATCCATGCGAAACAAATGGTTTAGCTTCAAATACATGTGATATACATGATTTAGTTTCAACTGCATGCGAAACAAACGAGTTAGCTTCACATCCAAGCGAAACACATGATTTAGCTTCAAATCAATGCGAAATAGAAGGCTTAGCATCAAATCCATCCGACACAAATTATTTAGCTTCGTATACTTGCAATATAAGTGATATAGCTTCAAATGCAGGTGAAACAAACGAGTGATCTTCAAATCCGAGCGAAACACTTGATTTAACTTCAAATCAATGGGATGTAGAAGATTTACCTTCAAATCCATTTCTAAACAAATGGTTTAGCTTCAAATACTTGTGATATACATGATTCAGCTTCAGCTGCATGCGAAACAAACGAGTTAGCTTCAAATCCAAGCGAAACACATGATTTAGCTTCAAATCAATGCGAAATAGAAGGCTTAGCATCAAATCCATGCGACACAAATTATTTAGCTTCGTATACTTGCAATATGAGTGATATAGCTTCAAATACAGGTGAAACAAACGAGTGATCTTCAAATCCGAGCGTGACACTTGATTTAACTTCAAATCAATGGGAAGTAGATGGTTTACCTTCAAATCCATGCGAAACAAATGGTTTAGCTTCAAATACTTTTAATATACATGATTTAGCTTCAGCTTCATGCGAAACAAACGAGTTAGCTTCAAATCCAAGCGAAACACATGATTTAGCTTCAAATCAATGTGAAGTAGAAGGCTTAGCATCAAATCCATGCAACACAAATTATTTAGCTTCTTATACTTGCGATATAAGTGATAAAGCTTCAAATGCAGGCGAAACAAACGAGTGAGCTTTAAATCCAAGCGCAACACATGATTTAATTTCAAATCAATGCGAAGTAGAAGATTTAGGTTCAAATCCATGCGAAACAAATGGTTTAGCTTCAAATACTTGTGATATACATGATTTAGTTTCAACTGCATGCGAAACAAACGACTTAGCTTCAAATCCAAGCGAAACACATGATTTAGCTTCAAACCAATGCGAACTAGAAGGCTTAGCATCAAATCCATGCAACACAAATTACTTAGCTTCTTATACTTGCGATATAAGTGATAAAGCTTCAAATGCAGACGAAACAAACGAGTGAGCTTTAAATCCAAGCGCAACACATGATTTAACTTCAAATCAATGCGAAGTGGAAGATTTACCTTCAAATCCATGCGAAACAAATGGTTTAGCTTCAAATACTTTTGTTATACATGATTTAGATTCAGCTGCATGCGAAACAAACGAGTTAGCTTCAAATCCAAGCGAAACACATGATTTAGCTTCACATCAATGCGAAGTAGAAGGCTTAGCATCAAATCCATGCAACAAAAATTATTTAGCTTCTTATACTTGCGATATAAGTGATAAAGCTTCAAATGCAGGTGAAACAGACGAGTGAGATTCAAATCCAAGCGTAACACATGATTTAACTTCAAATCAATGGGAAGTAGAAGATTTACCTTCAAATCCATGCGAAACAAATGGTTTAGCTTCAAATACTTGTGATACACATGATTTAGCTTCGGCTGCATGCGAAACAAACGAGTTAGCTTCAAATCCAAGCGAAACACATGATTTAGCTTCAAATCAATGCGAAGTAGAAGGCTTAGCATCAAATCCATGCAACACAAATTATTTAGCTTCGTATACTTGCAATATAAGTGATATAGCTTCAAATGCAGGTAAAACAAACGAGTGATCTTCAAATCCGAGCGTAACACTTGATTTAAATTCAAATCAATGGGAAGTAGATGATTTACCTTCAAATCCATGCGAAACAAATGGTTTAACTTCAAATACTTTTGATATAAATGATTTAGCTTCAGCTTCATGCGAAACAAACGAGTTAGCTTCAAATCCAAGCAAAACACATAATTTAGCTTCAAATCAATGTGAAGTAGAAGGCTTAGCATCAAATCCATGCAACACAAATTATTTAGCTTCTTATACTTGCGATATAAGTGATAAAGCTTCAAATGCAGGCGAAACAAACGAGTGAGCTTTAAATCCAAGCGCAACACATGATTTAATTTCAAATCAATGCGAAGTAGAAGATTTAGGTTCAAATCCGTGCGAAACAAATGGTTTAGCTTCAAATACTTGTGATATACATGATTTAGTTTCAACTGCATGCGAAACAAACGAGTTAGCTTCACATTCAAGCGAAACACATGATTTAGCTTCAAATCAATGCGAAATAGAAGGCTTAGCATCAAATCCATGCGACACAAATTATTTAGCTTCGTATACTTGCAATATAAGTGATATAGCTTCAAATGCAGGTGAAACAAACGAGTGATCTTCAAATCCGAGCGAAAAACTTGATTTAACTTCAAATCAATGGGAAGTAGAAGATTTACCTTCAAATCCATGCGAAACAAATGGTTTAGCTTCAAATACTTGTGATACACATGATTTAGCTTCGGCTGCATGCGAAACAAACGAGTTAGCTTCAAATCCAAGCGAAACACATGATTTAGCTTCAAATCAATGCGAAATAGAAGGCTTAGTATCAAATCCATGCGACACAAATTATTTAGCTTCGTATACTTGCAATATAAGTGATATAGCTTCAAATGCAGGTGAAACAAACGAGTGATCTTCAAATCCGAGCGTAACACTTGATTTAACTTCAAATCAATGGGAAGTAGATGATTTACCTTCAAATCCATGCGAAACAAATGGTTTAACTTCAAATACTTTTGATATAAATGATTTAGCTTCAGCTTCATGCGAAACAAACGAGTTAGCTTCAAATCCAAGCGAAACACATGATTTAGCTTCAAACCAATGCGAAATAGAAGGCTTAGCATCAAATCCATGCGACACAAATTATTTAGCTTCGTATACTTGCAATATAACTGATATAGCTTCAAAAGCAGGTGAAACAAACGAGTGATCTTCAAATCCGAGCGTAACACTTGATTTAACTTCAAATCAATGGGAAGTAGATGATTTACCTTCAAATCCATGCGAAACAAATTGTTTAGCTTCAAATACTTTTGATATACATGATTTAGCTTCAGCTTCATGCGAAACAAACGAGTTAGCTTCAAATCCAAGCGAAACACATGATTTAGCTTCAAATCAATGCGAAATAGAAGGCTTAGCATCAAATCCATGCGACACAAATTATTTAGCTTCGTATACTTGCAATATAAGTGATATAGCTTCAAATGCAGGTGAAACAAACGAGTGATCTTCAAATCCGTGCGTAACACTTGATTTAACTTCAAATCAATGCGAAGTAGAAGATTTAGGTTCAAATCCATGCGAAACAAATGGTTTAGCTTCAAATACGTGTGATACACATGATTTAGCTTCGGCTGCATTCGAAACAAACGAGTTAGCTTCAAATCCAAGCGGAACACATGATTTAGCTTCAAATCAATGCAAAATAGAAGGCATAGCATCAAATCCATGCGACACAAATTATTTAGCTTCGTATACTTGCAATATAAGTGATATAGCTTCAAATGCAGGTGAAACAAACGAGTTATCTTCAAATCCGTGCGTAACACTTGATTTAACTTCAAATCAATGCGAAGTAGAAGATTTAGGTTCAAATCCATGCGAAACAAATGGTTTAGCTTCAAATACTTGTGATATACATGATTTAGTTTCAACTGCATGCGAAACAAACGAGTTAGCTTCAAATCCAAGCGAAACACATGAGTTAGCTTCAAATCAATGCGAAGTAGAAGGCTTAGCATCAAATCCATGCAACAAAAATTATTTAGCTTCTTATACTTGCGATATAAGTGACATAGCTTCAAATGCAGGTGACACAAACGAGTGATCTTCAAATCCAAGCGTAACACATGATTTAACTTCAAATCAATGGGAAGTAGAAGATTTACCTTCAAATCCATGCGAAACAAATGGTTTAGCTTCAAATCCTTGTGATATACATGATTTAGCTTCAGCTGCATGCGAAACAAACGAGTTAGCTTCAAATCCAAGCGAAACACATGATTTAGCTTCAAATCAATGTGAAGTAGAAGGCTTAGCATCAAATCCATGCAACACAAATTATTTAGCTTCTTATACTTGCGATATAAGTGATAAAGCTTCAAATGCAGGCGAAACAAACGAGTGAGCTTTAAATCCAAGCGCAACACATGATTTAATTTCAAATCAATGCGAAGTAGAAGATTTAGGTTTAAATCCATGCGAAACAAATGGTTTAGCTTCAAATACTTGTGATATACATGATTTAGTTTCAACTGCATGCGAAACAAACGAGTTAGCTTCAAATCCAAGCGAAACACATGATTTAGCTTCAAATCAATGCGAAATAGAAGGCTTAGCATCAAATCCATGCGACACAAATTGTTTAGCTTCGTATACTTGCAATATAAGTGATATAGCTTCAAATGCAGGTGAAACAAACGAGTGATCTTCAAATCCGTGCGTAACACTTGATTTAACTTCAAATCAATGCGAAGTAGAAGATTTAGGTTCAAATCCATGCGAAACAAATGGTTTAGCTTCAAATACTTTTGATATACATGATTTAGCTTCAGCTTCATGCGAAACAAACGAGTTAGCTTCAAATCCAAGCGAAACACATGATTTAGCTTCAAATCAATGCGAAGTAGAAGGCTTGGCATCAAATCCATGCAACACAAATTATTTAGCTTCTTATCCTTCGATATAATTGATAAAGCTTCAAATGCGGGCGAAACAAACGAGTGAGCTTTAAATCCATGCGCAACACATGATTTAACTTCAAATCAATGCGAAGTAGAAGATTTACCTTCAAATCCATGCGAAACAATTGGTTTAGCTTCAAATACTTGTGATATACATGATTTAGCTTCAGCTGCATGCGATACAAACGAGTTAGCTTCAAATCCAAGCGAAACACATGATTTAGCTTCAAATCAATGCGAAATAAAAGGCTTAGCATCAAATCCATGCGACACAAATTATTTAGCTTCGTATACTTGCGATATAAGTGATATAGCTTCAAATGCAGGTGACACAAACGAGTGATCTTCAAATCCATGCGTAACACATGATTTAACTTCAAATCAATGGGAAGTAGAAGATTTACCTTCAAATCCATGCGAAACAAATGGTTTAGCTTCAAATACTTGTGATACACATGATTTAGCTTCGGCTGCATGCGAAACAAACGAGTTAGCTTCAAATCCAAGCGAAACACATGATTTAGCTTCAAATCAATGCGAAATAGAAGCCTTAGCATCAAATCCATGCGACACAAATTATTTAGCTTCGTATACTTGCAATATAAGTGATATAGCTTCAAATGCAGGTGAAACAAACGAGTGATCTTCAAATCCGAGCGTAACACTTGATTTAACTTCAAATCAATGGGAAGTAGATGATTTACCTTCAAATCCATGCGAAACAAATGGTTTAACTTCAAATACTTTTGATATAAATGATTTAGCTTCAGCTTCATGCGAAACAAACGAGTTAGCTTCAAATCCAAGCGAAACACATGATTTAGCTTCAAACCAATGCGAAATAGAAGGCTTAGCATCAAATCCATGCGACACAAATTATTTAGCTTCGTATACTTACAATATAACTGATATAGCTTCAAAAGCAGGTGACACAAACGAGTGATCTTCAAATCCATGCGTAACACATGATTTAACTTCAAATCAATGGGAAGTAGAAGATTTACCTTCAAATCCATGCGAAACAAATGGTTTAGCTTCAAATACTTGTGATACACATGATTTAGCTTCGGCTGCATGCGAAACAAACGAGTTAGCTTCAAATCCAAGCGAAACACATGATTTAGCTTCAAATCAATGCGAAATAGAAGCCTTAGCATCAAATCCATGCGACACAAATTATTTAGCTTCGTATACTTGCAATATAAGTGATATAGCTTCAAATGCAGGTGAAACAAACGAGTGATCTTCAAATCCGTGCGTAACACTTGATTTAACTTCAAATCAATGCGAAGTAGAAGATTTAGGTTCAAATCCATGCGAAACAAATGGTTTAGCTTCAAATACGTGTGATACACATGATTTAGCTTCGGCTGCATTCGAAACAAACGAGTTAGCTTCAAATCCAAGCGAAACACATGATTTAGCTTCAAATCAATGCAAAATAGAAGGCATAGCATCAAATCCATGCGACACAAATTATTTAGCTTCGTATACTTGCAATATAAGTGATATAGCTTCAAATGCAGGTGAAACAAACGAGTTATCTTCAAATCCGTGCGTAACACTTGATTTAACTTCAAATCAATGCGAAGTAGAAGATTTAGGTTCAAATCCATGCGAAACAAATGGTTTAGCTTCAAATACTTGTGATATACATGATTTAGTTTCAACTGCATGCGAAACAAACGAGTTAGCTTCAAATCCAAGCGAAACACATGAGTTAGCTTCAAATCAATGCGAAGTAGAAGGCTTAGCATCAAATCCATGCAACAAAAATTATTTAGCTTCTTATACTTGCGATATAAGTGACATAGCTTCAAATGCAGGTGACACAAACGAGTGATCTTCAAATCCAAGCGTAACACATGATTTAACTTCAAATCAATGGGAAGTAGAAGATTTACCTTCAAATCCATGCGAAACAAATGGTTTAGCTTCAAATACTTGTGATACACATGATTTAGCTTCGGCTGCATGCGAAACAAACGAGTTAGCTTCAAATCCAAGCGAAACACATGATTTAGCTTCAAATCAATGCGAAGTAGAAGGCTTAGCATCAAATCCATGCAACACAAATTATTTAGCTTCTTATCCTTCGATATAAGTGATATAGCTTCAAATGCAGGTGACACAAACGAGTGATCTTCAAATCCAAGCGTAACACATGATTTAACTTCAAATCAATGGGAAGTAGAAGATTTACCTTCAAATCCATGCGAAACAAATGGTTTAGCTTCAAATACTTGTGATACACATGATTTAGCTTCGGCTGCATGCGAAACAAACGGGTTAGCTTCAAATCCAAGCGAAACACATGATTTAGCTTCAAATCAATGCGAAATAGAAGGCTTAGCATCAAATCCATGCGACACAAATTATTTAGCTTCGTATACTTGCAATATAAGTGATATAGCTTCAAATGCAGGTGAAACAAACGAGTGATCTTCAAATCCGTGCGTAACACTTGCTTTAACTTCAAATCAATGCGAAGTAGAAGATTTAGGTTCAAATCCATGCGAAACAAATGGTTTAGCTTCAAATACTTGTGATATACATGATTTAGTTTCAACTGCATGCGAAACAAACGAGTTAGCTACAAATCCAAGCGAAACACATTATTTAGCTTCAAATCAATGCGAAGTAGAAGATTTACCTTCAAATCCATTTCTAAACAAATGGTTTAGCTTCAAATCCTTGTGATATACATGATTTAGCTTCAGCTGCATGCGAAACAAACGAGTTAGCTTCAAATCCAAGCGAAACACATGATTTAGCTTCAAATCAATGTGAAGTAGAAGGCTTAGCATCAAATCCATGCAACACAAATTATTTAGCTTCTTATACTTGCGATATAAGTGATAAAGCTTCAAATGCAGGCGAAACAAACGAGTGAGCTTTAAATCCAAGCGCAACACATGATTTAATTTCAAATCAATGCGAAGTAGAAGATTTAGGTTCAAATCCATGCGAAACAAATGGTTTAGCTTCAAATACTTGTGATATACATGATTTAGTTTCAACTGCATGCGAAACAAACGAGTTAGCTTCAAATCCAAGCGAAACACATGATTTAGCTTCAAATCAATGTGAAGTAGAAGGCTTAGCATCAAATCCATGCAACACAAATTATTTAGCTTCTTATACTTGCGATATAAGTGATAAAGCTTCAAATGCAGGCGAAACAAACGAGTGAGCTTTAAATCCAAGCGCAACACATGATTTAACTTCAAATCAATGGGAAGTAGAAGATTTACCTTCAAATCCATTTCTAAACAAATGGTTTAGCTTCAAATCCTTGTGATATACATGATTTAGCTTCAGCTGCATGCGAAACAAACGAGTTAGCTTCAAATCCAAGCGAAACACATGATTTAGCTTCAAATCAATGTGAAGTAGAAGGCTTAGCATCAAATCCATGCAACACAAATTATTTAGCTTCTTATACTTGCGATATAAGTGATAAAGCTTCAAATGCAGGCGAAACAAACGAGTGAGCTTTAAATCCAAGCGCAACACATGATTTAATTTCAAATCAATGCGAAGTAGAAGATTTAGGTTCAAATCCATGCGAAACAAATGGTTTAGCTTCAAATACTTGTGATATACATGATTTAGTTTCAGCTTCATGCGAAACAAACGAGTTAGCTTCAAATCCAAGCGAAACACATGATTTAGCTTCAAACCAATGCGAAATAGAAGGCTTAGCATCAAATCCATGCGACACAAATTATTTAGCTTCGTATACTTACAATATAACTGATATAGCTTCAAAAGCAGGTGAAACAAACGAGTGATCTTCAAATCCGAGCGTAACACTTGATTTAACTTCAAATCAATGGGAAGTAGATGATTTACCTTCAAATCCATGCGAAACAAATTGTTTAGCTTCAAATACTTTTGATATACATGATTTAGCTTCAGCTTCATGCGAAACAAACGAGTTAGCTTCAAATCCAAGCGAAACACATGATTTAGCTTCAAATCAATGCGAAATAGAAGGCTTAGCATCAAATCCATGCGACACAAATTATTTAGCTTCGTATACTTGCAATATAAGTGATATAGCTTCAAATGCAGGTGAAACAAACGAGTGATCTTCAAATCCGTGCGTAACACTTGATTTAACTTCAAATCAATGCGAAGTAGAAGATTTAGGTTCAAATCCATGCGAAACAAATGGTTTAGCTTCAAATACGTGTGATACACATGATTTAGCTTCGGCTGCATTCGAAACAAACGAGTTAGCTTCAAATCCAAGCGAAACACATGATTTAGCTTCAAATCAATGCAAAATAGAAGGCATAGCATCAAATCCATGCGACACAAATTATTTAGCTTCGTATACTTGCAATATAAGTGATATAGCTTCAAATGCAGGTGAAACAAACGAGTTATCTTCAAATCCGTGCGTAACACTTGATTTAACTTCAAATCAATGCGAAGTAGAAGATTTAGGTTCAAATCCATGCGAAACAAATGGTTTAGCTTCAAATACTTGTGATATACATGATTTAGTTTCAACTGCATGCGAAACAAACGAGTTAGCTTCAAATCCAAGCGAAACACATGAGTTAGCTTCAAATCAATGCGAAGTAGAAGGCTTAGCATCAAATCCATGCAACAAAAATTATTTAGCTTCTTATACTTGCGATATAAGTGACATAGCTTCAAATGCAGGTGACACAAACGAGTGATCTTCAAATCCAAGCGTAACACATGATTTAACTTCAAATCAATGGGAAGTAGAAGATTTACCTTCAAATCCATGCGAAACAAATGGTTTAGCTTCAAATACTTGTGATACACATGATTTAGCTTCGGCTGCATGCGAAACAAACGAGTTAGCTTCAAATCCAAGCGAAACACATGATTTAGCTTCAAATCAATGCGAAGTAGAAGGCTTAGCATCAAATCCATGCAACACAAATTATTTAGCTTCTTATCCTTCGATATAAGTGATATAGCTTCAAATGCAGGTGACACAAACGAGTGATCTTCAAATCCAAGCGTAACACATGATTTAACTTCAAATCAATGGGAAGTAGAAGATTTACCTTCAAATCCATGCGAAACAAATGGTTTAGCTTCAAATACTTGTGATACACATGATTTAGCTTCGGCTGCATGCGAAACAAACGGGTTAGCTTCAAATCCAAGCGAAACACATGATTTAGCTTCAAATCAATGCGAAATAGAAGGCTTAGCATCAAATCCATGCGACACAAATTATTTAGCTTCGTATACTTGCAATATAAGTGATATAGCTTCAAATGCAGGTGAAACAAACGAGTGATCTTCAAATCCGTGCGTAACACTTGCTTTAACTTCAAATCAATGCGAAGTAGAAGATTTAGGTTCAAATCCATGCGAAACAAATGGTTTAGCTTCAAATACTTGTGATATACATGATTTAGTTTCAACTGCATGCGAAACAAACGAGTTAGCTACAAATCCAAGCGAAACACATTATTTAGCTTCAAATCAATGCGAAGTAGAAGATTTACCTTCAAATCCATTTCTAAACAAATGGTTTAGCTTCAAATCCTTGTGATATACATGATTTAGCTTCAGCTGCATGCGAAACAAACGAGTTAGCTTCAAATCCAAGCGAAACACATGATTTAGCTTCAAATCAATGTGAAGTAGAAGGCTTAGCATCAAATCCATGCAACACAAATTATTTAGCTTCTTATACTTGCGATATAAGTGATAAAGCTTCAAATGCAGGCGAAACAAACGAGTGAGCTTTAAATCCAAGCGCAACACATGATTTAATTTCAAATCAATGCGAAGTAGAAGATTTAGGTTCAAATCCATGCGAAACAAATGGTTTAGCTTCAAATACTTGTGATATACATGATTTAGTTTCAACTGCATGCGAAACAAACGAGTTAGCTTCAAATCCAAGCGAAACACATGAGTTAGCTTCAAATCAATGCGAAGTAGAAGGCTTAGCATCAAATCCATGCAACAAAAATTATTTAGCTTCTTATACTTGCGATATAAGTGACATAGCTTCAAATGCAGGTGACACAAACGAGTGATCTTCAAATCCAAGCGTAACACATGATTTAACTTCAAATCAATGGGAAGTAGAAGATTTACCTTCAAATCCATGCGAAACAAATGGTTTAGCTTCAAATACTTGTGATACACATGATTTAGCTTCGGCTGCATGCGAAACAAACGAGTTAGCTTCAAATCCAAGCGAAACACATGATTTAGCTTCAAATCAATGCGAAGTAGAAGGCTTAGCATCAAATCCATGCAACACAAATTATTTAGCTTCTTATCCTTCGATATAAGTGATATAGCTTCAAATGCAGGTGACACAAACGAGTGATCTTCAAATCCAAGCGTAACACATGATTTAACTTCAAATCAATGGGAAGTAGAAGATTTACCTTCAAATCCATGCGAAACAAATGATTTAGCTTCAAATACTTGTGATACACATGATTTAGCTTCGGCTGCATGCGAAACAAACGGGTTAGCTTCAAATCCAAGCGAAACACATGATTTAGCTTCAAATCAATGCGAAATAGAAGGCTTAGCATCAAATCCATGCGACACAAATTATTTAGCTTCGTATACTTGCAATATAAGTGATATAGCTTCAAATGCAGGTGAAACAAACGAGTGATCTTCAAATCCGTGCGTAACACTTGCTTTAACTTCAAATCAATGCGAAGTAGAAGATTTAGGTTCAAATCCATGCGAAACAAATGGTTTAGCTTCAAATACTTGTGATATACATGATTTAGTTTCAACTGCATGCGAAACAAACGAGTTAGCTACAAATCCAAGCGAAACACATTATTTAGCTTCAAATCAATGCGAAGTAGAAGATTTACCTTCAAATCCATTTCTAAACAAATGGTTTAGCTTCAAATCCTTGTGATATACATGATTTAGCTTCAGCTGCATGCGAAACAAACGAGTTAGCTTCAAATCCAAGCGAAACACATGATTTAGCTTCAAATCAATGTGAAGTAGAAGGCTTAGCATCAAATCCATGCAACACAAATTATTTAGCTTCTTATACTTGCGATATAAGTGATAAAGCTTCAAATGCAGGCGAAACAAACGAGTGAGCTTTAAATCCAAGCGCAACACATGATTTAATTTCAAATCAATGCGAAGTAGAAGATTTAGGTTCAAATCCATGCGAAACAAATGGTTTAGCTTCAAATACTTGTGATATACATGATTTAGTTTCAACTGCATGCGAAACAAACGAGTTAGCTTCAAATCCAAGCGAAACACATGATTTAGCTTCAAATCAATGCGAAATAGAAGGCTTAGCATCAAATCCATGCGACACAAATTATTTAGCTTCGTATACTTGCAATATAAGTGATATAGCTTCAAATGCAGGTGAAACAAACGAGTGATCTTCAAATCCGTGCGTAACACTTGATTTAACTTCAAATCAATGCGAAGTAGAAGATTTAGGTTCAAATCCATGCGAAACAAATGGTTTAGCTTCAAATACTTTTGATATACATGATTTAGCTTCAGCTTCATGCGAAACAAACGAGTTAGCTTCAAATCCAAGCGAAACACATGATTTAGCTTCAAATCAATGCGAAGTAGAAGGCTTAGCATCAAATCCATGCAACACAAATTATTTAGCTTCTTATACTTGCGATATAATTGATAAAGATTCAAATGCGGGCGAAACAAACGAGTGAGCTTTAAATCCAAGCGCAACACATGATTTAACTTCAAATCAATGCGAAGTAGAAGATTTACCTTCAAATCCATGCGAAACAATTGGTTTAGCTTCAAATACTTGTGATATACATGATTTAGCTTCAGCTGCATGCGATACAAACGAGTTAGCTTCAAATCCAAGCGAAACACATGATTTAGCTTCAAATCAATGCGAAATAAAAGGCTTAGCATCAAATCCATGCGACTCAAATTATTTAGCTTCGTATACTTGCGATATAAGTGATATAGCTTCAAATGCAGGTGACACAAACGAGTGATCTTCAAATCCAAGCGTAACACATGATTTAACTTCAAATCAATGGGAAGTAGAAGATTTACCTTCAAATCCATTTCTAAACAAATGGTTTAGCTTCAAATCCTTGTGATATACATGATTTAGCTTCAGCTGCATGCGAAACAAACGAGTTAGCTTCAAATCCAAGCGAAACACATGATTTAGCTTCAAATCAATGTGAAGTAGAAGGCTTAGCATCAAATCCATGCAACACAAATTATTTAGCTTCTTATACTTGCGATATAAGTGATAAAGCTTCAAATGCAGGCGAAACAAACGAGTGAGCTTTAAATCCAAGCGCAACACATGATTTAATTTCAAATCAATGCGAAGTAGAAGATTTAGGTTCAAATCCATGCGAAACAAATGGTTTAGCTTCAAATACTTGTGATATACATGATTTAGTTTCAACTGCATGCGAAACAAACGAGTTAGCTTCAAATCCAAGCGAAACACATGATTTAGCTTCAAATCAATGCGAAATAGAAGGCTTAGCATCAAATCCATGCGACACAAATTATTTAGCTTCGTATACTTGCAATATAAGTGATATAGCTTCAAATGCAGGTGAAACAAACGAGTGATCTTCAAATCCGTGCGTAACACTTGATTTAACTTCAAATCAATGCGAAGTAGAAGATTTAGGTTCAAATCCATGCGAAACAAATGGTTTAGCTTCAAATACTTTTGATATACATGATTTAGCTTCAGCTTCATGCGAAACAAACGAGTTAGCTTCAAATCCAAGCGAAACACATGATTTAGCTTCAAATCAATGCGAAGTAGAAGGCTTAGCATCAAATCCATGCAACACAAATTATTTTGCTTCTTATACTTGCGATATAATTGATAAAGCTTCAAATGCGGCGAAACAAACGAGTGAGCTTTAAATCCAAGCGCAACACATGATTTAACTTCAAATCAATGCGAAGTAGAAGATTTACCTTCAAATCCATGCGAAACAATTGGTTTAGCTTCAAATACTTGTGATATACATGATTTAGCTTCAGCTGCATGCGATACAAACGAGTTAGCTTCAAATCCAAGCGAAACACATGATTTAGCTTCAAATCAATGCGAAATAAAAGGCTTAGCATCAAATCCATGCGACTCAAATTATTTATCTTCGTATACTTGCGATATAAGTGATATAGCTTCAAATGCAGGTGACACAAACGAGTGATCTTCAAATCCAAGCGTAACACATGATTTAACTTCAAATCAATGGGAAGTAGAAGATTTACCTTCAAATCCATGCGAAACAAATGGTTTAGCTTCAAATACTTGTGATACACATGATTTAGCTTCGGCTGCATGCGAAACAAACGAGTTAGCTTCAAATCCAAGCGAAACACATGATTTAGCTTCAAATCAATGCGAAATAGAAGGCTTAGCATCAAATCCATGCGACACAAATTATTTAGCTTCGTATACTTGCAATATATGTGATATAGCTTCAAATGCAGGTGAAACAAACGAGTGATCTTCAAATCCGAGCGAAACACTTGATTTAGCTTCAAATCAATGCGAAGTAGAAGGCTTAGCATCAAATCCATGCAACAAAAGTTATTTAGCTTCTTATACTTGCGATATAAGTGATAAAGCTTCAAAAGCAGGCGAAACAAACGAGTGAGCTGTAAATCCAAGCGTAACACATGATTTAAATTCAAATCAATACGAAGTAGAAGATTTACCTTCAAATCCATTTCTAAACAAATGGTTTAGCTTCAAATACCTGTGATATACATGATTTAGCTTCAGCTGCGTGCGAAACAAACGAGTTAGCTTCACATCCAAGCGAAACACATGATTTAGCTTGAAATCAATGCGAAGTAGAAGGCTTAGCATCAAATCCATGCAACACAAATTATTTAGCTTCTTATACTTGCGATATAAGTGATAAAGCATCAAATGCAGGCGAAACAAACGATTGAGCTTTAAATCAAAGCGCAACACATGATTTAACTTCAAATCAATGCGAAGTAGAAGATTTAGGTTCAAATCCATGCGAAACAAATGGTTTAGCTTCAAATACTTGTGATATACATGATTTAGTTTCAACTGCATGCAAAACAAACGAGTTATCTTCAATTCCAAGCGAAACACATGATTTCGCTTCAAATCAATGCGAAATAGAAGGCTTAGCAACAAATCAATGCGACACAAATTATTTAGCTTCGTATACTTGCAATATAAGTGATATAGCTTCAAATGCAGGTGAAACACACCAGTGATCTTCGAATCCAAGCGTAACACTTGATTTAACTTCAAATCAATGGGAAGTAGAAGATTTACCTTCAAATCCATGCGAAACAAATGGTTTAGCTTCAAATACTTGTGATACACATGATTTAGCTTCGGCTGCATGCGAAACAAACGGGTTAGCTTCAAATCCAAGCGAAACACATGATTTAGCTTCAAATCAATGCGAAATAGAAGGCTTAGCATCAAATCCATGCGACACAAATTATTTAGCTTCGTATACTTGCAATATAAGTGATATAGCTTCAAATGCAGGTGAAACAAACGAGTGATCTTCAAATCCGTGCGTAACACTTGCTTTAACTTCAAATCAATGCGAAGTAGAAGATTTAGGTTCAAATCCATGCGAAACAAATGGTTTAGCTTCAAATACTTGTGATATACATGATTTAGTTTCAACTGCATGCGAAACAAACGAGTTAGCTACAAATCCAAGCGAAACACATTATTTAGCTTCAAATCAATGCGAAGTAGAAGATTTACCTTCAAATCCATTTCTAAACAAATGGTTTAGCTTCAAATCCTTGTGATATACATGATTTAGCTTCAGCTGCATGCGAAACAAACGAGTTAGCTTCAAATCCAAGCGAAACACATGATTTAGCTTCAAATCAATGTGAAGTAGAAGGCTTAGCATCAAATCCATGCAACACAAATTATTTAGCTTCTTATACTTGCGATATAAGTGATAAAGCTTCAAATGCAGGCGAAACAAACGAGTGAGCTTTAAATCCAAGCGCAACACATGATTTAATTTCAAATCAATGCGAAGTAGAAGATTTAGGTTCAAATCCATGCGAAACAAATGGTTTAGCTTCAAATACTTGTGATATACATGATTTAGTTTCAACTGCATGCGAAACAAACGAGTTAGCTTCAAATCCAAGCGAAACACATGATTTAGCTTCAAATCAATGCGAAATAGAAGGCTTAGCATCAAATCCATGCGACACAAATTATTTAGCTTCGTATACTTGCAATATAAGTGATATAGCTTCAAATGCAGGTGAAACAAACGAGTGATCTTCAAATCCGTGCGTAACACTTGATTTAACTTCAAATCAATGCGAAGTAGAAGATTTAGGTTCAAATCCATGCGAAACAAATGGTTTAGCTTCAAATACTTTTGATATACATGATTTAGCTTCAGCTTCATGCGAAACAAACGAGTTAGCTTCAAATCCAAGCGAAACACATGATTTAGCTTCAAATCAATGCGAAGTAGAAGGCTTAGCATCAAATCCATGCAACACAAATTATTTAGCTTCTTATACTTGCGATATAATTGATAAAGATTCAAATGCGGGCGAAACAAACGAGTGAGCTTTAAATCCAAGCGCAACACATGATTTAACTTCAAATCAATGCGAAGTAGAAGATTTACCTTCAAATCCATGCGAAACAAATGGTTTAGCTTCAAATACTTGTGATATACATGATTTAGCTTCAACTGCATGCGAAACAAACGAGTTAGCTTCAAATCCAAGCGAAACACATGATTTAGCTTCAAATCAATGCGAAGTAGAAGGCTTAGCATCAAATCCATGCAACACAAATTATTTAGCTTCTTATACTTGCGATATAAGTGATAAAGCTTCAAATGCAGGTGAAACAGACGAGTGAGCTTTAAACCCAAGCGTAACACATGATTTAACTTCAAATCAATGCGAAGTAGAAGATTTAGGTTCAAATCCATGCGAAACAAATGGTTTAGCTTCAAATACTTGTGATATACATGATTTAGTTTCAACTGCATGCGAAACAAACGAGTTATCTTCAAATCCAAGCGAAACACATGATTTAGCTTCAAATCAATGCGAAATAGATGGCTTAGCATCAAATCCATGCGACACAAATTATTTAGCATCGTATACTTGCAATATAACTGATATAGCTTCAAATGCAGGTGAAACAAACGAGTGATCTTCAAATCCGAGCGTAACACTTGATTTAACTTCAAATCAATGCGAAGTAGAAGATTTAGGTTCAAATCCATGCGAAAGAAATGGTTTAGCTTCAAATACTTGTGATATACATGATTTCGTTTCAACTGCATGCGTCACAAACGAGTTAGCTTCAAATCCAAGCGAAATATATGATTTAGCTTCAAATCAATGCGAAATAGAAGGCTTAGCATCAAATCCATGCGACACAAATTATTTAGCTTCTTATACTTACGATATAAGTGATATAGCTTCAAATGCAGGCGAAACAAACGAGTGAGCTTTAAATCCAAGCGCAACACTTGATTTAACTTCAAATCAATGGGAAGTAGATGATTTACCTTCAAATCCATGCGAAACAAATGGTTTAGCTTCAAATACTTGTGATATACATGATTTAGTTTCAACTGCATGCGAAACAAACGAGTTAGCTTCAAATCCAAGCGAAACACATGATTTAGCTTCAAATCAATGCGAAATAGAAGGCTTAGCATCAAATCAATGCGACACAAATTATTTAGCTTCTTATACTTGCGATATAAGTGATAAAGCTTCAAATGCAGGTGAAACAGACGAGTGAGCTTTAAATCCAAGCGTAACACATGATTTAACTTCAAATCAGTGCGAAGTAGAAGATTTAGGTTCAAATCCATGCGAAACAAATGGTTTAGCTTCAAATCAATGCGAAATAGAAGGCTTAGCATCAAATCCATCCGACACAAATTATTTAGCTTCGTATACTTGCAATATAAGTGATATAGCTTCAAATGCAGGTGAAACAGACGAGTGATCTTCAAATCCGAGCGAAACACTTGATTTAACTTCAAATCAATGGGATGTAGAAGATTTACCTTCAAATCCATTTCTAAACAAATGGTTTAGCTTCAAATACTTGTGATATACATGATTTAGCTTCAGCTGCATGCGAAACAAACGAGTTAGCTTCAAATCCAAGCGAAACACATGATTTAGCTTCAAATCAATGCGAAATAGAAGGCTTAGCATCAAATCCATGCGACACAAATTATTTAGCTTCGTATACTTGCAATATGAGTGATATAGCTTCAAATACAGGTGAAACAAACGAGTGATCTTCAAATCCGAGCGTGACACTTGATTTAACTTCAAATCAATGGGAAGTAGATGGTTTACCTTCAAATCCATGCGAAACAAATGGTTTAGCTTCAAATACTTTTAATATACATGATTTAGCTTCAGCTTCATGCGAAACAAACGAGTTAGCTTCAAATCCAAGCGAAACACATGATTTAGCTTCAAATCAATGTGAAGTAGAAGGCTTAGCATCAAATCCATGCAACACAAATTATTTAGCTTCTTATACTTGCGATATAAGTGATAAAGCTTCAAATGCAGGCGAAACAAACGAGTGAGCTTTAAATCCAAGCGCAACACATGATTTAATTTCAAATCAATGCGAAGTAGAAGATTTAGGTTCAAATCCATGCGAAACAAATGGTTTAGCTTCAAATACTTGTGATATACATGATTTAGTTTCAACTGCATGCGAAACAAACGACTTAGCTTCAAGTCCAAGCGAAACACATGATTTAGCTTCAAATCAATGCGAAATAGAAGGCTTAGCATCAAATCCATGCGACACAAATTATTTAGCTTCGTATACATGCAATATAAGTGATATAGCTTCAAATGCAGGTGAAACAAACGAGTGATCTTCAAATCCGAGCGTAACACTTGATTTAACTTCAAATCAATGGGAAGTAGATGATTTACCTTCAAATCCATGCGAAACAAATGGTTTAGCTTCAAATACTTTTGTTATACATGATTTAGCTTCAGCTTCATGCGAAACAAACGAGTTAGCTTCAAATCCAAGCGAAACACATGATTTAGCTTCAAATCAATGCGAAATAGAAGGCTTAGCATCAAATCCATGCGACACAAATTATTTAGCTTCGTATACTTGCGATATAAGTGATATAGCTTCAAATGAAGGTGAAACAAACGAGTGATCTTCAAATCCAAGCGTAACACATGATTTAACTTCAAATCAATGCGAAGTAGAAGATTTACCTTCAAATCCATGCGAAACAAATGGTTTAGCTTCAAATACTTGTGATATACATGATTTAGTTTCAACTGCATGCGAAACAAACGACTTAGCTTCAAATCCAAGCGAAACACATGATTTAGCTTCAAATCAATGCGAAATAGAAGGCTTAGCATCAAATCCATGCGACACAAATTATTTAGCTTCGTATACATGCAATATAAGTGATATAGCTTCAAATGCAGGTGAAACAAACGAGTGATCTTCAAATCCGAGCGTAACACTTGATTTAACTTCAAATCAATGGGAAGTAGATGATTTACCTTCAAATCCATGCGAAACAAATGGTTTAGCTTCAAATACTTTTGTTATACATGATTTAGCTTCAGCTTCATGCGAAACAAACGAGTTAGCTTCAAATCCAAGCGAAACACATGATTTAGCTTCAAATCAATGCGAAATAGAAGGCTTAGCATCAAATCCATGCGACACAAATTATTTAGCTTCGTATACTTGCGATATAAGTGATATAGCTTCAAATGAAGGTGAAACAAACGAGTGATCTTCAAATCCAAGCGTAACACATGATTTAACTTCAAATCAATGCGAAGTAGAAGATTTACCTTCAAATCCATGCGAAACAAATGGTTTGGCTTCAAATACTTGTGATATACATGATTTAGCTTCAGGTGCATGCGGAACAAACGAGTTAGCTTCAAATCAAGCGAAACACATGATTGAGCTTCAAATCAATGCGAAATAGAAGGCTTAGCATCAAATCCATGCAACACAAATTATTTAGCTTCTTATACTTGCGATATAAGTGATATAGCTTCAAATGAAGGTGAAACAAACGAGTGATCTTCAAATCCAAGCGTAACACATGATTAACTTCAAATCAATGCGAAGTAGAAGATTTACCTTCAAATCCATGCGAAACAAATGGTTTGGCTTCAAATACTTGTGATATACATGATTTAGCTTCAGGTGCATGCGAAACAAACGAGTTAGCTTAAAATCCAAGCGAAACACATGATTTAGCTTCAAATCAATGCGAAATAGAAGGCTTAGCATCAAATCCATGCAACACAATTATTTAGCTTCGTATACTTGCAATATAAGTGATATAGCTTCAAATGCAGGTAAAACAAACGAGTGATCTTCAAATCCGAGCGTAACACTTGATTTAAAATTCAAATCAATGGAAGTAGATGATTTACCTTCAAATCCATGCGAAACAAATGGTTTAACTTCAAATACTTTTGATATAAATGATTTAGCTTCAGCTTCATGCGAAACAAACGAGTTAGCTTCAAATCCAAGCAAAACACATAATTTAGCTTCAAATCAATGTGAAGTAGAAGGCTTAGCATCAAATCCATGCAACACAAATTATTTAGCTTCTTATACTTGCGATATAAGTGATAAAGCTTCAAATGCAGGCGAAACAAACGAGTGAGCTTTAAATCCAAGCGCAACACATGATTTAATTTCAAATCAATGCGAAGTAGAAGATTTAGGTTCCAAATCCGTGCGAAACAAATGGTTTAGCTTCAAATACTTGTGATATACATGATTTAGTTTCAACTGCATGCGAAACAAACGAGTTAGCTTTACATCCAAGCGAAACACATGATTTAGCTTCAAATCATGCGAAATAGAAGGCTTAGCATCAAATCCATGCGACACAAATTATTTAGCTTCGTATACTTGCAATATAAGTGATATAGCTTCAAATGCAGGTGAAACAAACGAGTGATCTTCAAATCCGAGCGAAAAACTTGATTTAACTTCAAATCAATGGGAAGTAGAAGATTTACCTTCAAATCCATGCGAAACAAATGGTTTAGCTTCAAATACTTGTGATATACATGATTTAGTTTCAACTGCATGCGAAACAAACGACTTAGCTTCAAATCCAAGCGAAACACATGATTTAGCTTCAAATCAATGCGAAATAGAAGGCTTAGCATCAAATCCATGCGACACAAATTATTTAGCTTCGTATACTTGCGATATAAGTGATATAGCTTCAAATGAAGGTGAAACAAACGAGTGATCTTCAAATCCAAGCGTAACACATGATTTAACTTCAAATCAATGCGAAGTAGAAGATTTACCTTCAAATCCATGCGAAACAAATGGTTTGGCTTCAAATACTTGTGATATACATGATTTAGCTTCAGGTGCATGCGAAACAAACGAGTTAGCTTCAAATCCAAGCGAAACACATGATTGAGCTTCAAATCAATGCGAAATAGAAGGCTTAGCATCAAATCCATGCAACACAAATTATTTAGCTTCTTATACTTGCGATATAAGTGATATAGCTTCAAATGAAGGTGAAACAAACGAGTGATCTTCAAATCCAAGCGTAACACATGATTTAACTTCAAATCAATGCGAAGTAGAAGATTTACCTTCAAATCCATGCGAAACAAATGGTTTGGCTTCAAATACTTGTGATATACATGATTTAGCTTCAGGTGCATGCGAAACAAACGAGTTAGCTTAAAATCCAAGCGAAACACATGATTTAGCTTCAAATCAATGCGAAATAGAAGGCTTAGCATCAAATCCATGCAACACAAATTATTTAGCTTCGTATACTTGCAATATAAGTGATATAGCTTCAAATGCAGGTAAAACAAACGAGTGATCTTCAAATCCGAGCGTAACACTTGATTTAAATTCAAATCAATGGAAGTAGATGATTTACCTTCAAATCCATGCGAAACAAATGGTTTAACTTCAAATACTTTTGATATAAATGATTTAGCTTCAGCTTCATGCGAAACAAACGAGTTAGCTTCAAATCCAAGCAAAACACATAATTTAGCTTCAAATCAATGTGAAGTAGAAGGCTTAGCATCAAATCCATGCAACACAAATTATTTAGCTTCTTATACTTGCGATATAAGTGATAAAGCTTCAAATGCAGGCGAAACAAACGAGTGAGCTTTAAATCCAAGCGCAACACATGATTTAATTTCAAATCAATGCGAAGTAGAAGATTTAGGTTCAAATCCGTGCGAAACAAATGGTTTAGCTTCAAATACTTGTGATATACATGATTTAGTTTCAACTGCATGCGAAACAAACGAGTTAGCTTTACATCCAAGCGAAACACATGATTTAGCTTCAAATCAATGCGAAATAGAAGGCTTAGCATCAAATCCATGCGACACAAATTATTTAGCTTCGTATACTTGCAATATAAGTGATATAGCTTCAAATGCAGGTGAAACAAACGAGTGATCTTCAAATCCGAGCGAAAAACTTGATTTAACTTCAAATCAATGGGAAGTAGAAGATTTACCTTCAAATCCATGCGAAACAAATGGTTTAGCTTCAAATACTTGTGATATACATGATTTAGTTTCAACTGCATGCGAAACAAACGAGTTAGCTTCAAATCCAAGCGAAACACATGATTTAGCTTCAAATCAATGCGAAGTAGAAGGCTTAGCCTCAAATCCATGCAACAAAATTATTTAGCTTCTTATACTTGCGATATAAGTGATAAAGCTTCAAAAGCAGGCGAAACAAACGAGTGAGCTGTAAATCCAAGCGTAACACATGATTTAAATTCAAATCAATACGAAGTAGAAGATTTACATTCAAATCCATTTCTAAACAAATGGTTTAGCTTCAAATCCTTGTGATATACATGATTTAGCTTCAGCTGCATGCGAAACAAACGAGTTAGCTTCAAATCCAAGCGAAACACATGATTTAGCTTCAAATCAATGTGAAGTAGAAGGCTTAGCATCAAATCCATGCAACACAAATTATTTAGCTTCTTATACTTGCGATATAAGTGATAAAGCTTCAAATGCAGGCGAAACAAACGAGTGAGCTTTAAATCCAAGCGCAACACATGATTTAATTTCAAATCAATGCGAAGTAGAAGATTTAGGTTTAAATCATGCGAAACAAATGGTTTAGCTTCAAATACTTGTGATATACATGATTTAGTTTCAACTGCATGCGAAACAAACGAGTTAGCTTCAAATCCAAGCGAAACACATGATTTAGCTTCAAATCAATGCGAAATAGAAGGCTTAGCATCAAATCCATGCGACACAAATTGTTTAGCTTCGTATACTTGCAATATAAGTGATATAGCTTCAAATGCAGGTGAAACAAACGAGTGATCTTCAAATCCGTGCGTAACACTTGATTTAACTTCAAATCAATGCGAAGTAGAAGATTTAGGTTCAAATCCATGCGAAACAAATGGTTTAGCTTCAAATACTTTTGATATACATGATTTAGCTTCAGCTTCATGCGAAACAAACGAGTTAGCTTCAAATCCAAGCGAAACACATGATTTAGCTTCAAATCAATGCGAAGTAGAAGGCTTAGCATCAAATCCATGCAACACAAATTATTTAGCTTCTTATCCTTCGATATAATTGATAAAGCTTCAAATGCGGGCGAAACAAACGAGTGAGCTTTAAATCCAAGCGCAACACATGATTTAACTTCAAATCAATGCGAAGTAGAAGATTTACCTTCAAATCCATGCGAAACAATTGGTTTAGCTTCAAATACTTGTGATATACATGATTTAGCTTCAGCTGCATGCGATACAAACGAGTTAGCTTCAAATCCAAGCGAAACACATGATTTAGCTTCAAATCAATGCGAAATAAAAGGCTTAGCATCAAATCCATGCGACACAAATTATTTAGCTTCGTATACTTGCGATATAAGTGATATAGCTTCAAATGCAGGTGACACAAACGAGTGATCTTCAAATCCATGCGTAACACATGATTTAACTTCAAATCAATGGGAAGTAGAAGATTTACCTTCAAATCCATGCGAAACAAATGGTTTAGCTTCAAATACTTGTGATACACATGATTTAGCTTCGGCTGCATGCGAAACAAACGAGTTAGCTTCAAATCCAAGCGAAACACATGATTTAGCTTCAAATCAATGCGAAATAGAAGGCTTAGCATCAAATCCATGCGACACAAATTATTTAGCTTCGTATACTTGCAATATAAGTGATATAGCTTCAAATGCAGGTGAAACAAACGAGTGATCTTCAAATCCGAGCGTAACACTTGATTTAACTTCAAATCAATGGGAAGTAGATGATTTACCTTCAAATCCATGCGAAACAAATGGTTTAACTTCAAATACTTTTGATATAAATGATTTAGCTTCAGCTTCATGCGAAACAAACGAGTTAGCTTCAAATCCAAGCGAAACACATGATTTAGCTTCAAATCAATGCGAAGTAGAAGGCTTAGCATCAAAGCCATGCGACACAAATTATTTAGCTTCTTAAACTTGCGATATAAGTGATAAAGCATCAAATGCAGGCGAAACAAACGAGTGAGCTTTAAATCCAAGCGCAACACATGATTTAATTTCAAATCAATGCGAAGTAGAAGATTTAGGTTCAAATCCATGCGAAACAAATGGTTTAGCTTCAAATACTTGTGATATACATGATTTAGTTTCAACTGCATGCGAAACAAACGAGTTAGCTTCAAATCCAAGCGAAACACATGATTTAGCTTCAAATCAATGCGAAATAGAAGGCTTAGCATCAAATCCATGCGACACAAATTATTTAGCTTCGTATACTTGCAATATAAGTGATATAGCTTCAAATGCAGGTGAAACAAACGAGTGATCTTCAAATCCGTGCGTAACACTTGATTTAACTTCAAATCAATGCGAAGTAGAAGATTTAGGTTCAAATCCATGCGAAACAAATGGTTTAGATTCAAATACTTTTGATATACATGATTTAGCTTCAGCTTCATGCGAAACAAACGAGTTAGCTTCAAATCCAAGCGAAACACATGATTTAGCTTCAAATCAATGCGAAGTAGAAGGCTTAGCATCAAATCCATGCAACACAAATTATTTAGCTTCTTATCCTTCGATATAAGTGATATAGCTTCAAATGCAGGTGACACAAACGAGTGATCTTCAAATCCAAGCGTAACACATGATTTAACTTCAAATCAATGGGAAGTAGAAGATTTACCTTCAAATCCATGCGAAACAAATGGTTTAGCTTCAAATACTTGTGATACACATGATTTAGCTTCGGCTGCATGCGAAACAAACGGGTTAGCTTCAAATCCAAGCGAAACACATGATTTAGCTTCAAATCAATGTGAAGTAGAAGGCTTAGCATCAAATCCATGCAACACAAATTATTTAGCTTCTTATACTTGCGATATAAGTGATAAAGCTTCAAATGCAGGCGAAACAAACGAGTGAGCTTTAAATCCAAGCGCAACACATGATTTAATTTCAAATCAATGCGAAGTAGAAGATTTAGGTTCAAATCCATGCGAAACAAATGGTTTAGCTTCAAATACTTGTGATATACATGATTTAGTTTCAACTGCATGCGAAACAAACGAGTTAGCTTCAAATCCAAGCGAAACACATGATTTAGCTTCAAATCAATGCGAAATAGAAGGCTTAGCATCAAATCCATGCGACACAAATTATTTAGCTTCGTATACTTGCAATATAAGTGATATAGCTTCAAATGCAGGTGAAACAAACGAGTGATCTTGAAATCCGTGCGTAACACTTGATTTAACTTCAAATCAATGCGAAGTAGAAGATTTAGGTTCAAATCCATGCGAAACAAATGGTTTAGCTTCAAATACTTTTGATATACATGATTTAGCTTCAGCTTCATGCGAAACAAACGAGTTAGTTTCAAATCCAAGCGAAACACATGATTTAGCTTCAAATCAATGCGAAGTAGAAGGCTTAGCATCAAATCCATGCAACACAAATTATTTAGCTTCTTATACTTGCGATATAATTGATAAAGCTTCAAATGCGGGCGAAACAAACGAGTGAGCTTTAAATCCAAGCGCAACACATGATTTAACTTCAAATCAATGCGAAGTAGAAGATTTACCTTCAAATCCATGCGAAACAATTGGTTTAGCTTCAAATACTTGTGATATACATGATTTAGCTTCAGCTGCATGCGATACAAACGAGTTAGCTTCAAATCCAAGCGAAACACATGATTTAGCTTCAAATCAATGCGAAATAAAAGGCTTAGCATCAAATCCATGCGACTCAAATTATTTAGCTTCGTATACTTGCGATATAAGTGATATAGCTTCAAATGCAGGTGACACAAACGAGTGATCTTCAAATCCAAGCGTAACACATGATTTAACTTCAAATCAATGGGAAGTAGAAGATTTACCTTCAAATCCATGCGAAACAAATGGTTTAGCTTCAAATACTTGTGATACACATGATTTAGCTTCGGCTTCATGCGAAACAAACGAGTTAGCTTCAAATCCAAGCGAAACACATGATTTAGCTTCAAATCAATGCGAAATAGAAGGCTTAGCATCAAATCCATGCGACACAAATTATTTAGCTTCGTATACTTGCAATATATGTGATATAGCTTCAAATGCAGGTGAAACAAACGAGTGATCTTCAAATCCGAGCGAAACACTTGATTTAGCTTCAAATCAATGCGAAGTAGAAGGCTTAGCATCAAATCCATGCAACAAAAATTATTTAGCTTCTTATACTTGCGATATAAGTGATAAAGCTTCAAAAGCAGGCGAAACAAACGAGTGAGCTGTAAATCCAAGCGTAACACATGATTTAAATTCAAATCAATACGAAGTAGAAGATTTACCTTCAAATCCATTTCTAAACAAATGGTTTAGCTTCAAATACCTGTGATATACATGATTTAGCTTCAGCTGCGTGCGAAACAAACGAGTTAGCTTCACATCCAAGCGAAACACATGATTTAGCTTCAAATCAATGCGAAATAGAAGGCTTAGCATCAAATCAATGCGACACAAATTATTTAGCTTCGTATACTTACAATGTAAGTGATATAGCTTCAAATGCAGGTGAAACAAACGAGTGATCTTCAAATCCGAGTGTAACACTTGATTTAACTTCAAATCAATGGGAAGTAGATGATTTACCTTCAAATCCATGCGAAACATATGGTTTAGCTTCAAATACTTGTTATATACATGATTTAGCTTCGGCTGCATGCGAAACAAACGAGTTAGCTTCAAATCCAAGCGAAACACATGATTTAACTTCAAATCATTGCGAAATAGAAGGCTTAGCATCAAATCCATGCGACACAAATTATTTAGCTTCGTATACTTGCAATATAAGTGATATAGCTTCAAATGCAGGTGAAACAAACGTGTGATCTTCAAATCCAAGCGAAACACTTGATTTAACTTCAAATCAATGGGAAGTAGAAGATTTACCTTCAAATCCATGCGAAACAAATGGTTTAGCTTCAAATACTGGTGATACACATGATTTAGCTTCGGCTGCATGCGAAACAAACGAGTTAGCTTCAAATCCAAGCGAAACACATGATTTAGCTTCAAATCAATGCGAAATAGAAGGCTTAGCATCAAATCCATGCGACACAAATTATTTAGCTTCGTATACTTGCAATATAAGTGATATAGCTTCAAATGCAGGTGAAACAAACCAGTGATCTTCAAATCCAATCGTAACACTTGATTTAACTTCAAATCAATGCGAAGTAGAAGGTTTACCTTCAAATCCATGCGAAACAATTGGTTTAGCTTCAAATACTTGTGATATACATGATTTAGCTTCAGCTGCATGCGAAACAAACGAGTTAGCTTCAAAACCAAGCGAAACACATGATTTAGCTTCAAATCAATGCGAAATAGAAGGCTTAGCATCAAATCCATGCGACACAAATTATTTAGCTTCGTATACTTGCAATATAAGTGATATAGCTTTAAATGCAGGTGAAACAAACGAGTGATCTTCAAATCCAAGCGAAACACATGATTTAGCTTCAAATCAATGTGAAGTAGAAGGCTTAGCATCAAATCCATGCAACACAAATTATTTAGCTTCTTATACTTGCGATATAAGTGATAAAGCTTCAAATGCAGGCGAAACAAACGAGTGAGCTTTAAATCCAAGCGCAACACATGATTTAACTTCAAATCAATGCGAAGTAGAAGATTTAGGTTCAAATCCATGCGAAACAAATGGTTTAGCTTCAAATACTTGTGATATACATGATTTAGTTTCAACTGCATGCGAAACAAACGAGTTAGCTTCAAATCCAAGCGAAACACATGATTTAGCTTCAAATCAATGCGAAGTAGAAGGCTTAGCATCAAATCCATGCAACAAAAATTATTTAGCTTCTTATACTTGCGATATATGTGATAAAGCTTCAAAAGCAGACGAAACAAACGAGTGAGCTGTTAATCCAAGCGTAACACATGATTTAAATTCAAATCAATACGAAGTAGAAGATTTACCTTCAAATCCATTTCTAAACAAATGGTTTAGCTTCAAATACTTGTGATATACATGATTTAGTTTCAACTGCATGCGAAACAAACGAGTTAGCTTCACATCCAAGCGAATCACATGGTTTAGCTTCCAATCAATGCGAAATAGAAGGCTTAGCATCAAATCCATGCGACACAAATTATTTAGCTTCGTATACTTGCAATATAAGTGATATAGCTTCAAATGCAGGTGAAACAAACGAGTGATCTTCAAATCCGAGCGTAACACTTGATTTAACTTCAAATCAATGAGAAGTAGATGATTTACCTTCAAATCCATGCGAAACAAATGGTTTAGCATCAAATACTTTTGATATACATGATTTAGCTTCAGCTTCATGCGAAACAAACGAGTTAGCTTCAAATCCAAGCGAAACACATGATTTAGCTTCAAATCAATGTGAAGTAGAAGGCTTAGCATCAAATCCATGCAACACAAATTATTTAGCTTCTTATACTTGCGATATAAGTGATAAAGCTTCAAATGCAGGCGAAACAAACGAGTGAGCTGTAAATCCAAGCGTAACACATGATTTAAATTCAAATCAACACGAAGTAGAAGATTTACCTTCAAATCCATTTCTAAACAAATGGTTTAGCTTCAAATACTTGTGATATACATGATTTAGCTTCAGCTGCATGCGAAACAAACGAGTTAGCTTCAAATCCAAGCGAAACACATGATTTAGCTTCAAATCAATGTGAAGTAGAAGGCTTAGCATCAAATCCATGCAACACAAATTATTTAGCTTCTTATACTTGCGATATAAGTGATAAAGCTTCAAATGCAGGCGAAACAAACGAGTGAGCTTTAAATCCAAGCGCAACACATGATTTAACTTCAAATCAATGCGAAGTAGAAGATTTAGGTTCAAATCCATGCGAAACACATGGTTTAGCTTCAAATACTTGTGATATACATGATTTAGTTTCAACTGCATGCAAAACAAACGAGTTATCTTCAAATCCAAGCGAAACACATGATTTAGCTTCAAATCAATGCGAAATAGAAGGCTTAGCATCAGATCCATGCAACAATAATTATTTAGCTTCTTATACTTGCGATATAAGTGATAAAGCTTCAAAAGCAGGCGAAACAAACGAGTGAGCTTTAAATCCAAGCGTAACACATGATTTAACTTCTAATCAAAGCGAAGTAGAGGATTTACCTTCAAATCCATGCGAAACAAATGGTTTAGCTTCAAATACTTGTGATATACATGATTTAGCTTCAACTGCATGCGAAACGAACGAGTTAGCTTCAAATCCAAGCGAAACACATGATTTAGCTTCAAATCAATGTGATGTAGAAGGCTTAGCATCAAATCCATGCGACACAAATTATTTAGCTTCGTATACTTGCGATATAAGTGATAAAGCTTCAAATGCAGGCGAAACAAACGAGTGAGCTGTAAATCCAAGCGTAACACATGATTTAAATTCAAATCAACACGAAGTAGAAGATTTACCTTCAAATCCATTTCTAAACAAATGGTTTAGCTTCAAATGCTTGTGATATACATGATTTAGCTTCAGCTGCATGCGAAACAAACGAGTTAGCTTCAAATCCAAGCGAAACACATAATTTAGCTTCAAATCAATGCGAAATAGAAGGCTTAGCATCAAATCCATGCGACACAAATTATTTAGCTTCGTATACTTGCAATATAAGTGATATAGCTTCAAATGCAGGTGAAACAAACGAGTGATCTTCAAATCCGAGCGTAACACTTGATTTAACTTCAAATCAATGGGAAGTAGATGATTTACCTTCAAATCCATGCGTAACAAATGGTTTAGCTTCAAATACTTTTGATGTACATGATTCAGCTTCAGCTTCATGCGAAACAAACGAGTTAGCTTCAAATCCAAGCGAAACACATGATTTAGCTTCAAATCAATGCGAAGTAGAAGATTTACCTTCAAATCCATTTCTAAACAAATGGTTTAGCTTCAAATACTTGTGATATACATGATTTAGCTTCAGCTGCATGCGAAACAAATGAGTTAGCTTCAAATCCAAGCGAAACACATGATTTAGCTTCAAATCAATGCGAAGTTGAAGGTTTAGCATCAAATGCATGCAACACATATTATTTAGCTTCTTATACTTGCGATAGAAGTGATAAAGCTTCAAATGCAGGCGAAACAAACGAGTGAGCATTAAATCCAAGCGCAACACGTGATTTAACTTCAAATCAATGCGAAGTAGAAGGTTTACCTTCAAATCCATTCGAAACAATTGGTTTAGCTTCAAATACTTGTGATATACATGATTTAGCTTCAGCTTCATGCGAAACAAACGAGTTAGCTTCAAATCCAAGCGAAACACATGATTTAGCTTCAAATCAATGCGAAGTTGAAGGTTTAGCATCAAATGCATGCAACACATATTATTTAGCTTCTTATACTTGCGATAGAAGTGATAAAGCTTCAAATGCAGGCGAAACAAACGAGTGAGCATTAAATCCAAGCGCAACACGTGATTTAACTTCAAATCAATGCGAAGTAGAAGGTTTACCTTCAAATCCATTCGAAACAATTGGTTTAGCTTCAAATACTTGTGATATACATGATTTAGCTTCAGCTGCATGCGAAACAAACGAGTTAGCTTCAAAACCAAGCGAAACACATGATTTAGCTTCAAATCAATGCGAAATAGAAGGCTTAGCATCAAATCCATGCGACACAAATTATTTAGCTTCGTATACTTGCAATATAAGTGATATAGCTTTAAATGCAGGTGAAACAAACGAGTGATCTTCAAATCCAAGCGAAACACATGATTTAGCTTCAAATCAATGCGAAGTAGAAGATTTAGGTTCAAATCCATGCGAAACAAATGGTTTAGCTTCAAATACTTGTGATATACATGATTTAGTTTCAACTGCATGCGAAACAAACGAGTGATCTTCAAATCCAAGCGAAACACATGATTTAGCTTCAAATCAATGCGAAGTAGAAGGCTTAGCATCAAATCCATGCAACAAAAATTATTTAGCTTCTTATACTTGCGATATATGTGATAAAGCTTCAAAAGCAGACGAAACAAACGAGTGAGCTGTAAATCCAAGCGTAACACATGATTTAAATTCAAATAAATACGAAGTAGAAGATTTACCTTCAAATCCATTTCTAAACAAATGGTTTAGCTTCAAATACTTGTGATATACATGATTTAGTTTCAACTGCATGCGAAACAAACGAGTTAGCTTCACATCCAAGCGAAACACATGATTTAGCTTCAAATCAATGCGAAATAGAAGGCTTAGCATCAAATCCATGCGACACAAATTATTTAGCTTCGTATACTTGCAATATAAGTGATATAGCTTCAAATGCAGGTGAAACAAACGAGTGATCTTCAAATCCGAGCGTAACACTTGATTTAACTTCAAATCAATGAGAAGTAGATGATTTACCTTCAAATCCATGCGAAACAAATGGTTTAGCTTCAAATACTTTTGATATACATGATTTAGCTTCAGCTGCATGCGAAACAAACGAGTTAGCTTCAAATCCAAGCGAAACACATGATTTAGCTTCAAATCAATGCGAAATAGAAGGCTTAGCATCAAATCCATGCGACACAAATTATTTAGCTTCGTATACTTGCAATATAAGTGATATAGCTTCAAATGCAGGTGAAACAAACGAGTGATCTTCAAATCCGAGCGTAACACTTGATTTAACTTCAAATCAATGAGAAGTAGATGATTTACCTTCAAATCCATGCGAAACAAATGGTTTAGCTTCAAATACTTTTGATATACATGATTTAGCTTCAGCTTCATGCGAAACAAACGAGTTAGCTTCAAATCCAAGCGAAACACATGATTTAGCTTCAAATCAATGTGAAGTAGAAGGCTTAGCATCGAATCCATGCAACACAAATTATTTAGCTTCTTATACTTGCGATATAAGTGATAAAGCTTCAAATGCAGGCGAAACAAACGAGTGAGCTTTAAATCCAAGCGCAACACATGATTTAACTTCAAATCAATGCGAAGTAGAAGATTTAGGTTCAAATCCATGCGAAACACATGGTTTAGCTTCAAATACTTGTGATATACATGATTTAGTTTCAACTGCATGCAAAACAAACGAGTTATCTTCAAATCCAAGCGAAACACATGATTTAGCTTCAAATCAATGCGAAATAGAAGGCTTAGCATCAGATCCATGCAAAAATAATTATTTAGCTTCTTATACTTGCGATATAAGTGATAAAGCTTCAACAGCAGGCGAAACAAACGAGTGAGCTTTAAATCCAAGCGTAACACATGATTTAACTTCTAATCAAAGCGAAGTAGAGGATTTACCTTCAAATCCATGCGAAACAAATGGTTTAGCTTCAAATACTTGTGATATACATGATTTAGCTTCAACTGCATGCGAAACAAACGAGTTAGCTTCAAATCCAAGCGAAACACATGATTTAGCTTCAAATCAATGTGATGTAGAAGGCTTAGCATCAAATCCATGCGACACAAATTATTTAGCTTCGTATACTTGCGATATAAGTGATAAAGCTTCAAATGCAGGCGAAACAAACGAGTGAGCTTTAAATCCAAGCGCAACACATGATTTAACTTCAAATCAATGCGATGTAGAAGATTTAGGTTCAAATCCATGCGAAACAAATGGTTTAGCTTCAAATACTTGTGATATACATGATTTAGTTTCAACTGCATGCAAAACAAACGAATTATCTTCAAATCCAAGCGAAACACATGATATAGCTTCAAATCAATGCGAAATAGAAGGCTTAGCATCAAATCCATGCGACACAAATTATTTAGCTTCGTATACTTGCAATATAAGTGATAAAGCTTCAAAAGCAGGCGAAACAAACGAGTGAGCTGTAAATCCAAGCGTAACACATGATTTAAATTCAAATCAACACGAAGTAGAAGATTTACCTTCAAATCCATTTCTAAACAAATGGTTTAGCTTCAAATACTTGTGATATACATGATTTAGCTTCAGCTGCATGCGAAACAAACGAGTTAGCTTCAAATCCAAGCGAAACACATGATTTATCTTCAAATCAATGCGAAATAGAAGGCTTAGCATCAAATCCATGCGACACAAATTATTTAGCTTCGTATACTTGCAATATAAGTGATATAGCTTCAAATGCAGGTGAAACAAACGAGTGATCTTCAAATCCGAGCGTAACACTTGATTTAACTTCAAATCAATGAGAAGTAGATGATTTACCTTCAAATCCATGCGAAACAAATGGTTTAGCTTCAAATACTTTTGATATACATGATTTAGCTTCAGCTTCATGCGAAACAAACGAGTTAGCTTCAAATCCAAGCGAAACACATGATTTAGCTTCAAATCAATGCGAAATAGAAGGTTTAGCATCAAATGCATGCAACACATATTATTTAGCTTCTTATACTTGCGATAGAAGTGATAAAGCTTCAAATGCAGGCGAAACAAACGAGTGAGCATTACATCCAAGCGCAACACATGATTTAACTTCAAATCAATGCGAAGTAGAAGGTTTACCTTCAAATCCATGCGAAACAATTGGTTTAGCTTCAAATACTTGTGATATACATGATTTAGCTTCAGCTGCATGCGAAACAAACGAGTTAGCTTCAAAACCAAGCGAAACACATGATTTAGCTTCAAATCAATGCGAAATAGAAGGCTTAGCATCAAATCCATGCGACACAAATTATTTAGCTTCGTATACTTGCAATATAAGTGATATAGCTTTAAATGCAGGTGAAACAAACGAGTGATCTTCAAATCCAAGCGAAACACATGATTTAGCTTCAAATCAATGTGAAGTAGAAGGCTTAGCATCAAATCCACGCAACACAAATCATTTAGCTTCTTATACTTGCGATATAAGTGATAAAGCTTCAAATGCAGGCGAAACAAACGAGTGAGCTTTAAATACAAGCGCAACACATGATTTAACTTCAAATCAATGCGAAGTAGAAGATTTAGGTTCAAATCCATGCGAAACAAATGGTTTAGCTTCAAATACTTGTGATATACATGATTTAGTTTCAACTGCATGCGAAAAAAACGAGTTAGCTTCAAATCCAAGCGAAACACATGATTTAGCTTCAAATCAATGCGAAGTAGAAGGCTTAGCATCAAATCCATGCAACAAAAATTATTTAGCTTCTTATACTTGCGATATATGTGATAAAGCTTCAAAAGCAGACGAAACAAACGAGTGAGCTGTAAATCCAAGCGTAACACATGATTTAAATTCAAATCAATACGAAGTAGAAGATTTACCTTCAAATCCATTTCTAAACAAATGGTTTAGCTTCAAATACTTGTGATATACATGATTTAGTTTCAACTGCATGCGAAACAAACGAGTTAGCTTCACATCCAAGCGAAACACATGATTTAGCTTCAAATCAATGCGAAATAGAAGGCTTAGCATCAAATCCATGCGACACAAATTATTTAGCTTCGTATACTTGCAATATAAGTGATATAGCTTCAAATGCAGGTGAAACAAACGAGTGATCTTTAAATCCGAGCGTAACACTTGATTTAACTTCAAATCAATGAGAAGTAGATGATTTACCTTCATATCCATGCGAAACAAATGGTTTAGCTTCAAATACTTTTGATATACATGATTTAGCTTCAGCTTCATGCGAAACAAACGAGTTAGCTTCAAATCCAAGCGAAACACATGATTTAGCTTCAAATCAATGTGAAGTAGAATGCTTAGCATCAAATCCATGCAACACAAATTATTTAGCTTCTTATACTTGCGACATAAGTGATAAAGCTTCAAATGCAGGCGAAACAAACGAGTGAGCTTTAAATCCAAGCGCAACACATGATTTAACTTCAAATCAATGCGAAGTAGAAGATTTAGGTTCAAATCCATGCGAAACACATGGTTTAGCTTCAAATACTTGTGATATACATGATTTAGTTTCAACTGCATGCAAAACAAACGAGTTATCTTCAAATCCAAGCGAAACACATGATTTAGCTTCAAATCAATGCGAAATAGAAGGCTTAGCATCAGATCCATGCAACAATAATTATTTAGCTTCTTATACTTGCGATATAAGTGATAAAGCTTCAAAAGCAGGCGAAACAAACCAGTGAGCTTTAAATCCAAGCGTAACACATGATTTAACTTCTAATCAAAGCGAAGTAGAGGATTTACCTTCAAATCCATGCGAAACAAATGGTTTAGCTTCAAATACTTGTGATATACATGATTTAGCTTCAACTGCATGCGAAACAAACGAGTTAGCTTCAAATCCAAGCGAAACACATGATTTAGCTTCAAATCAATGCGAAGTAGAAGGCTTAGCATCAAATCCATGCAACACAAATTATTTCGCTTATTATACTTGCGATATAAGTGATAAAGCATCAAATGCAGGAGAAACAAACGAGTGAGCTTTAAATCCAAGCGTAACTCATGATTTAACTTCAAATCAATGCGAAGTAGAAGATTTACCTTCAAATCCATGCGAAACAAATGGTTTAGCTTCAAATACTTGTGATATACATGATTTAGCTTCAACTGCATGCGAAACAAACGAGTTAGCTTCAAATCCAAGCGAAAAACATGATTTAGCATCAAATCAATGCGAAATAGATGGCTTAGCATCAAATCCATGCGACACAAATTATTTAGCTTCGTATACTTGCAATATAAGTGATATAGCTTCAAATGCAGGTGAAACAAACGAGTGATCTTCAAATCCGAGCGTAACACTTGATTTAACTTCAAATCAATGGGAAGTAGATGATTTACCTTCAAATCCATGCGTAACAAATGGTTTAGCTTCAAATACTTTTGATATACATGATTTAGCTTCAGCTTCATGCGAAACAAACGAGTTAGCTTCAAATCCAAGCGAAACACATGATTTAGCTTCAAATCAATGCGAAGTAGAAGATTTACCTTCAAATCCATTTCTAAACAAATGGTTTAGCTTCAAATACTTGTGATATACTTTATTTAGTTTCAGCTGCATGCGAAACAAACGAGTTAGCTTCAAATCCAAGCGAAACACATGAATTAGCTTCAAATCAATGCGAAGTAGAAGGCTTAGCATCAAAGCCATGCGACACAAATTATTTAGCTTCTTAAACTTGCGATATAAGTGATAAAGCATCAAATGCAGGCGAAACAAACGAGTGAGCTTTAAATCCAAGCGTAACACATGATTTAACTTCAAATCAATGCGAAGTAGAAGATTTACCTTCAAATCCATGCGAAACAAATGGTTTAACTTCAAATACTTGTGATATACATGATTTGGCTTCAGCTACATGCGAAACATACGAGTTAGCTTCACACCCAAGGGAAACACATGATTTAACTTCAAATCAATGCGAAGTAGAAGGCTTACCATCAAATCCAAGCAACACAAATTATTTAGCTTCTTATACTTGCGATATAAGTGATATAGCTTCAAATGCAGGCGAAACAAACGAATGAGCTTTAAATCCAAGCGTAACACATGATTTAACTTCAAATCAGTGCGAAGTAGAAGATTTACCTTCAAATCCATGCGAAACAAATGGTTTAGCTTCAGATACTTGTGATATACATGATTTAGCTTCAACTGCATGCGAAACAAACGAGTTAGCTTCAAATCCAAGCGAAACACATGATTTAGCTTCAAATCAATGCGAAATAGGAGGCTTAGCATCAAATCCATGCGACACAAATTATTTAGCTTCGTATACTTGCGATATAAGTGATATAGCTTCAAATGCAGACGAAACAAACGAGTGATCTTCAAATCCAAGCGTAACACGTGATTTAACTTCAAATCCATGCGAAACAAATGGTTCCGCTTCAAATACTTGTGATACACATGAATTTGCTTCAGCTGCATGCGGAACAAACGATTTAGCTTCACACCCAAGGGAAACACATGATTTAACTTCAAATCAATGCGAAGTAGATGGCATACCATCAAATCCATGCAACACAAATTATTTAGCTTCTTATACTTGCGATATATGTGATATAGCTTCAAATGCAGGCGAGACATATGAGTTAGCTTCAAATCCAAGCGAAACACATGATTTAGCTTCAAATCAATGCGAAATAGAAGGCTTAGCATAAAATCCATGCGACACAAATTATTTAGCTTCGTATAATTGCGATATAAGTGATATAGCTTCAAATGCAGGTGAAACAAACGAGTGATCTTCAAATCCAAGCGTAACACATGATTTAACTTCAAATCAATGGGAAGTAGGAGATTTACCTTCAAATCCATGCGAAACAAATGGCTTAGCTTTAAATACTTGTGACACACATGATTTAGCTACGGCTGCATGCGAAACAAACGAGTTAGCTTCAAATCCAAGCGAAACACATGATTTAGCTTCAAATCAATGCGAAATAGAAGGCTTAGCATCAAATCCATGCGACACAAATTATTTAGCTTCGTATACTTGCAATATAAGTGATATAGCTTCAAATGCAGGTGAAACAAACCAGTGATCTCCAAATCCAAGCGTAACACTTGATTTAACTTCAAATCAATGGGAAATAGAAGATTTACCTTCCAATCCATGCGAAACAAATGGTTTAGCTTCAAATACTTGTGATATACATGATTTAGCTTCGGCTGCATGCGAAACAAACGAGTTAGCTTCAAATCCAAGCGAAACACATGATTTAGCTTCAAATCAATGCGAAATAGAAGGCTTAGCATCAAATCCATGCGACACAAATTATTTAGCTTCTTATACTTGCGATATATGTGATATAGCTTCAAATGCAGGCGAGACATATGAGTTAGCTTCAAATCCAAGCGAAACACATGATTTAGCTTCAAATCAATGCGAAATAGAAGGCTTAGCATAAAATCCATGCGACACAAATTATTTAGCTTCGTATAATTGCGATATAAGTGATATAGCTTCAAATGCAGGTGAAACAAACGAGTGATCTTCAAATCCAAGCGTAACACATGATTTAACTTCAAATCAATGGGAAGTAGAAGATTTACCTTCAAATCCATGCGAAACAAATGGTTTAGCTTCAAATACTTGTGATATACATGATTTAGCTTCAGCTGCATGCAAAACAAACGAGTTAGCTTCAAATCCAAGCGAAACACATGATTTAGCTTCAAATCAATGCGAAATAGAAGGCTTAGCATCAAATCCATGCGACACATATTATTTAGCTCCGTATACTTGCGATATAAGTGATATAGCTTCAAATGCAGGTGAAACAAACGAGTGATCTTCAAATCCAAGCGTAACACATGATTTAACTTCAAATCAATGGGAAATAGAAGATTTACCTTCCAATCCATGCGAAACAAATGGTTTAGCTTCAAATACTTGTGATATACATGATTTAGCTTCGGCTGCATGCGAAACAAACGAGTTAGCTTCAAATCCAAGCGAAACACATGATTTAGCTTCAAATCAATGCGAAATAGAAGGCTTAGCATCAAATCCATGCGACACAAATTATTTAGCTTCTTATACTTGCGATATATGTGATAAAGCTTCAAATGCAGACGAAACAAACGAGTGAACTTTAAATCCAAGCGCAACACATGATTTAACTTCAAATCAATGCGAAGTAGAAGATTTACCTTCAAATCCATGCGAAACAATTGGTTTAGCTTCAAATACTTGTGATATACATGATTTAGCTTCGGCTGCATGCGAAACAAACGAGTTAGCTTCAAATCCAAGCGAAACACATGATTTAGCTTCAAATCAATGCGAAATAGAAGGCTTAGCATCAAATCCATGAGACACAAATTATTTAGCTTCCTATACTTGCGATATAAGTGATATAGCTTCAAATGCAGGTGACACAAACGAGTGATCTTCAAATCCAAGCGTAACACATGATTTAACTTCAAATCAATGGGAAGTAGAAGATTTACCTTCAAATCCATGCGAAACAAATGGTTTAGCTTCAAATACTTGTGATACACATGATTTTGCTTCGGCTGCATGCGAAACAAACGAGTTAGCATAAAATCCACGCAAAACACATGATTTAGCTTCAAATCAATGCGAAATAGAAGGCTTAGCATCAAATCAATGCGACATAAATTATTTAGCTTCGTATACTTGCAATATAAGTGATATAGCTTCAAATGCAGGTGAAACACTCCAGTGATCTTCAAATCCAAGCGTAACACTTGATTTAACTTCAAATCAATGGGAAGTAGAAGATTTACCTTCAAATCCATGCGAAACAAATGGTTTAGCTTCAAATACTTGTGATATACATGATTTAGCTTCAGCTTCATGCGAAACAAACGAGTTAGCTTCAAATCCAAGCGAAACACATGATTTAGCTTCAAATCAATGCGAAGTAGAAGATTTACCTTCAAATCCATTTCTAAACAAATGGTTTAGCTTCAAATACTTGTGATATACATGATTTAGCTTCAGCTGCATGCGAAACAAACGAGTTAGCTTCAAATCCAAGCGAAACACATGATTTAGCTTCAAATCAATGCGAAATAGAAGGCTTAGCATCAAATCCATGCAACACAAATTACTTAGCTTCGTATACTTGCGATATAAGTGATATAGCTTCAAATGCAGACGAAACAAACGAGTGATCTTCAAATCCAAGCGTAACACGTGATTTAACTTCAAATCCATGCGAAACAAATAGTTCAGCTTCAAATACTTGTGATACACATGAATTTGCTTCAGCTGCATGCGAAACAAACGATTTAGCTTCAAATCCAAGCGAAACACATGATTTAATTTCAAATCAATGCGAAGTAGAAGGCTTACCATCAAATCCATGCCACACAAATTAATTAGCTTCTTATACTTGCGATATAGCTTCAAATGCAGGCGAAACACACGAGTGATCTTCACACCCAAGGGAAACACATGATTTAACTTCAAATCAATGCGAAGTAGAAGATTTACATTCAAATCCATGCGAAACAAATGGTTTAGCTTCAAATACTTGTGATATACTTTATTTAGTTTCAGCTGCATGCGAAACAAACGAGTTAGCTTCAAATCCAAGCGAAACACATGATTTAGCTTCAAATCAATGCGAAGTAGAAGGCTTAGCATCAAATCCATGCAACACAAATTATTTAGCTTCTTAAACTTGCGATATAAGTGATAAAGCATCAAATGCAGGCGAAACAAGCGAGTGAGCTTTAAATCCAAGCGTAACACATGATTTAGCTTCAAATCAATGCGAAGTAGAAGGCTTAGCATCAAATCCATGCAACACAAATTATTTAGCTTCTTATACTTGCGATATAAGTGACAAAGCTTCAAATGCAGGCGAAACAAACGAGTGATCTTCAAATCCAAGCGTAACACATGATTTAACTTCAAATCAATGGGAAGCAGAAGATTTACCTTCAAATCCATGCGAAACAAATGGTTTAGCTTCAAATACTTGTGATATACATGATTTAGCTTCAGCTGCATGCGAAACAAACGAGTTAGCTTCAAATCCAAGCGAAACACATGATTTAGCTTCAAATCAATGCGAAATAGAAGGCTTAGCATCAAATCCATGCGACACAAATTATTTAGCTTCGTATACTTGCGATATAAGTGATATAGCTTCAAATGCAGACGAAACAAACGAGTGATCTTCAAATCCAAGCGTAACACGTGATTTAACTTCAAATCCATGCGAAACAAATAGTTCAGCTTCAAATACTTGTGATACACATGAATTTGCTTCAGCTGCATGCGAAACAAACGATTTAGCTTCAAATCCAAGCGAAACACATGATTTAATTTCAAATCAATGCGAAGTAGAAGGCTTACCATCAAATCCATGCAACACAAATTATTTAGCTTCTTATACTTGCGATATAAGTGATAAAGCTTCAAATGCAGACGAAACAAACGAGTGAGCTTTAAATCCAAGCGCAACACATGATTTAACTTCAAATCAATGCGAAGTAGAAGATTTACCTTCAAATCCATGCGAAACAATTGGTTTAGCTTCAAATACTTGTGATATACATGATTTAGCTTCAGCTGCATGCGAAACAAACGAGTTAGCTTCAAATCCAAGCGAAACACATGGTTTAGCTTCAAATACTTGTGATATACATGATTTAGCTTCAGCTGCATGCGAAACAAACGAGTTTGCTTCAAATCCAAGCGAAACACATGATTTAGCTTCAAATCAATGCGAAGTAGAAGGCTTAGCATCAAATGCATGCAACACATATTATTTAGCTTCTTATACTTGCGATATAAGTGATAAAGCTTCAAATGCAGGCGAAACAAACGAGTGAGCTTTAAATCCAAGCGCAACGCATGATTTAACTTCAAATCAATGCGAAGTAGAAGATTTACCTTCAAATCCATGCGAAACAATTGGATTAGCTTCAAATACTTGTGACATACATGATTTAGTTTCAACTGCATGCGAAACAAACGAGTTAGCTTCAAATCCAAGCGAAACACATGATTTAGCTTCAAATCAATGCGAAATAGAAGGCTTAGCATCAAATCCATGCGACACAAATTATTTAGCTTCGTATACTTGCAATATAAGTGATATAGCTTCAAATGCAGGTGAAACAATCGAGTGATCTTCAAATCCAAGCGTAACACATGATTTAGCTTCAAATCAATGCGAAGTAGAAGGCTTAGCATCAAATCCATGCAACACAAATTAATTAGCTTCATATACTTGCGATATAAGTGATATAGCTTCAAATGCAGATGAAACAAACGAGTGATCTTCAAATCCAAGCGTAACGCTTGATTTAACTTCAAATCAATGGGAAGTAGAAGATTTAAATTCAAATCCATGCGAAACAAATGGTTTAGCTTCAAATACTTGTGATATACATGATTTAGCTTCAGCTGCATGCGAAACAAACGAGTTAGCTTCAAATCCAAGCGAAACACATGATTTAGCTTCAAATCAATGCGAAGTAGAAGGCATAGCATCAAATCCATGCAACACAAATTATTAAGCTTCTTATACTTGCGATATAAGTGATAAAGCTTCAAATTAAGGCGAAACAAACGAGTGAGCTTTAAATCCAAGCGTAACACATGATTTAAATTCAAATCAATGCGAAGTAGAAGGTTTACCTTCAAATCCATGCGAAACAAATTGTTTAGCTTCAAATACTTGTGATATACATGATTTAGCTTCAACTGCATGCGAAACAAACGAGTTAGCTTCAAATCCAAGCGAAACACATGATTTAGCTTCAAATCAATGCGAAATAGAAGGCTTAGCATCAAATCAATGCGTCACAAATTATTTAGCTTCGTATACTTGCAATATAAGTGATATAGCTTCAAATGCAGGTGAAACAAACGAGTGATCTTCAAATCCAAGCGTAACACTTGATTTAACTTCAAATCAATGGGAAGAGAAGGTTTACCTTCAAATCCATGCGAAACAAATGGTTTAGCTTCAAATACTTGTGATACACATGATTTAGCTTCAAATCAATGCGAAATAGAAGGCTTAGCATCAAATCCATGCGACACAAATTATTTAGCTTCGTATACTTGCAATATAAGTGATATAGCTTCAAATGCAGGTGAAACAAACCAGTGATCTTCAAATCCAAACGTAACACTTGATTTAACTTCAAATCAATGGGAAGTAGAAGATTTACCTTCAAATCCATGCGAAACAAATGGTTTAGCTTCAAATACCTGTGATACACATGATTTAGCTTCAAATCAATGCGAAATAGAAGGCTTAGCATCAAATCCATGCGACACAAATTATTTAGCTTCGTATACTTGCAATATAAGTGATATAGCTTCAAATGCAGGTGAAACAAACCAGTGATCTTCAAATCCAAACGTAACACTTGATTTAACTTCAAATCAATGGGAAGTAGAAGATTTATCTTCAAATCCATGCGAAACAAATGGTTTAGCTTCAAATACTTGTGATATACATGATTTAGCTTCAACTGCATGCGAAACAAACGAGTTAGCTTCAAATCCAAGCGAAACACATGATTTAGCTTCAAATCAATGCGAAGTAGAAGGCTTAGCATCAAATCCATGCAACACAAATCATTTAGCTTCTTATACTTGCGATATAAGTGATAAAGCTTCAAATGCAGGCGAAACAAACGAGTGGGCTTTAAATCCAAGCGTAACACATGATTTAACTTGAAATCAATGCGAAGTAGAAGGCTTAGCATCAAATCCATGCAACACAAATTATTTAGCTTCTTATACTTGCGATATAAGTGATAAAGCATCAAATGCAGGCGAAACAAACGAGTGAGCTTTAAATCCAAGCGTAACACATGATTTAACTTCTAATCAAAGCGAAGTAGAGGATTTACCTTCAAATCCATGCGAAACAAATGGTTTAGCTTCAAATACTTGTGATATACATGATTTAGCTTCAACTGCATGCGAAACAAACGAGTTAGCTTCAAATCCAAGCGAAACACATGATTTAGCTTCAAATCAATGCGAAGTAGAAGGCTTAGCATCAAATGCATGCAACACATATTATTTAGCTTCTTATACTTGCGATATAAGTGATAAAGCTTCAAATGCAGGCGAAACAAACGAGTGAGCTTTAAATCCAAGCGCAACACATGATTTAACTTCAAATCAATGCGAAGTAGAAGATTTACCTTCAAATCCATGCGAAACAATTGGTTGAGCTTCAAATACTTGTGATATACATGATGTAGCTTCAGCTGCATGCGAAACAAACGAGTTAGCTTCAAATCCAAGCGAAACACATGATTTAGCTTCAAATCAATGCGAAATAGAAGGCTTAGCATCAAATCCATGCGACACAAATTATTTAGCTTCGTATACTTGCAATATAAGTGATATAGCTTCAAATGCAGGTGAAACAATCGAGTGATCTTCAAATCCGAGCGTAACACTTGATTTAACTTCAAATCAATGGGAAGTAGATGATTTACCTTCAAATCCATGCGAAACAAATGGTTTAGCTTCAAATACTTTTGATATACATGATTTAGCTTCAGCTTCATGCGAAACAAACGAGTTAGCTTCAAATCCAAGCGAAACACATGATTTAGCTTCAAATCAATGCGAAGTAGAAGATTTACCTTCAAATCCATTTCTAAACAAATGGTTTAGCTTCAAATACTTTTGATATACATGATTTAGCTTCAGCTTCATGCGAAACAAACGAGTTAGCTTCAAATCCAAACGAAACACATGATTTAGCTTCAAATCAATGCGAAATAGAAGGCTTAGCATCAAATCCATGCGACACAAATTATTTAGCTTCGTATACTTGCAATATAAGTGATATAGCTTCAAATGCAGGTGAAACAAACGAGTGATCTTCAAATCCGAGCGTAACACTTGATTTAACTTCAAATCAATGGGAAGTAGATGATTTACCTTCAAATCCATGCGAAACAAATGGTTTAGCTTCAAATACTTTTGATATACATGATTTAGCTTCAGCTTCATGCGAAACAAACGAGTTAGCTTCAAATCCAAGCGAAACACATGATTTAGCTTCAAATCAATGTGATGTAGAAGGCTTAGCGTCAAATCCATGCAACACAAATTATTTAGCTTCTTATACTTGCGATATAAGTGATAAAGCTTTAAATGCAGGCGAAACAAACGAGTGAGCTTTAAATCCAAGCGCAACACATGATTTAACTTCAAATCAATGCGATGTAGAAGATTTAGGTTCAAATCCATGCGAAACAAATGGTTTAGCTTCAAATACTTGTGATATACATGATTTAGTTTCAACTGCATGCAAAACAAACGAATTATCTTCAAATCCAAGCGAAACACATGATTTAGCTTCAAATCAATGCGAAATAGAAGGCTTAGCATCAAATCCATGCGACACAAATTATTTAGCTTCGTATACTTGCAATATAAGTGATATAGCTTCAAATGCAGGTGAAACAAACGAGTGATCTTCAAATCCGAGCGTAACACTTGATTTAACTTCGAATCAATGGGAAGTAGAAGATTTACCTTCAAATCCATGCGAAACAAATGGTTTAGCTTCAAATACCTGTGATACACATGATTTAGCTTCAAATCAATGCGAAATAGAAGGCTTAGCATCAAATCCATGCGACACAAATTATTTAGCTTCGTATACTTGCAATATAAGTGATATAGCTTCAAATGCAGGTGAAACAAACCAGTGATCTTCAAATCCAAACGTAACACTTGATTTAACTTCAAATCAATGGGAAGTAGAAGATTTATCTTCAAATCCATGCGAAACAAATGGTTTAGCTTCAAATACTTGTGATATACATGATTTAGCTTCAACTGTATGCGAAACAAACGAGTTAGCTTCAAATCCAAGCGAAACACATGATTTAGCTTCAAATCAATGCGAAGTAGAAGGCTTAGCATCAAATCCATGCAACACAAATCATTTAGCTTCTTATACTTGCGATATAAGTGATAAAGCTTCAAATGCAGGCGAAACAAACGAGTGGGCTTTAAATCCAAGCGTAACACATGATTTAACTTGAAATCAATGCGAAGTAGAAGGCTTAGCATCAAATCCATGCAACACAAATTATTTAGCTTCTTATACTTGCGATATAAGTGATAAAGCATCAAATGCAGGCGAAACAAACGAGTGAGCTTTAAATCCAATCGTAACACATGAGTTAACTTCTAATCAAAGCGAAGTAGAGGATTTACCTTCAAATCCATGCGAAACAAATGGTTTAGCTTCAAATACTTGTGATATACATGATTTAGCTTCAACTGCATGCGAAACAAACGAGTTAGCTTCAAATCCAAGCGAAACACATGATTTAGCTTCAAATCAATGCGAAGTAGAAGGCTTAGCATCAAATCCATGCAACACAAATTATTTAGCTTCTTATACTTGCGATATAAGTGATAAAGCTTCAAATGCAGGCGAAACAAACGAGTGAGCTTTAAATCCAAGCGCAACACATGATTTAACTTCAAATCAATGCGAAGTAGAAGATTTAGGTTCAAATCCATGCGAAACAAATGGTTTAGCTTCAAATACTTGTGATATACATGATTTAGTTTCAACTGCATGCGAAACAAACGAGTTATCTTCAAATCCAAGCGAAACACATGATTTAGCTTCAAATCAATGCGAAATAGAAGGCTTAGCATCAAATCCATGCGACACAAATTATTTAGCTTCGTATACTTGCGATATAAGTGATATAGCTTGAAATGCAGGCGAAACACACGAGTGATCTTCAAATCCAAGCGTAACACATGATTTAACTTCAAATCAATGCGAAGTAGAAGATTTAGGTTCAAATCCATGCGAAACAAATGGTTTAGCTTCAAATACTTGTGATATACATGATTTAGCTTCAGCTGCATGCGAAACAAACGAGTTAGCTTCAAATCCAAGCGAAACACATGATTTAGCTTCAAATCAATGCGAAGTAGAAGATTTACCTTCAAATCCATTTCTAAACAAATGGTTTAGCTTCAAATACTTTTGATATACATGATTTAGCTTCAGCTTCATGCGAAACAAACGAGTTAGCTTCAAATCCAAGCGAAACACATGATTTAGCTTCAAATCAATGCGAAATAGAAGGCTTAGCATCATATCCATGCGACACAAATTATTTAGCTTCGTATACTTGCAATATAAGTGATATAGCTTCAAATGCAGGTGAAACAAACGAGTGATCTTCAAATCCGAGCGTAACAGTTGATTTAACTTCAAATCAATGGGAAGTAGATGATTTACCTTCAAATCCATGCGTAACAAATGGTTTAGCTTCAAATACTTTTGATATACATGATTTAGCTTCAGCTTCATGCGAAACAAACGAGTTAGCTTCAAATCCAAGCGAAACACATGATTTAGCTTCAAATCAATGCGAAGTAGAAGGCTTAGCATCAAATCCATGCAACACAAATTATTTAGCTTCTTATACTTGCGATATAAGTGATAAAGCTTCAAATGCAGGCGAAACAAACGAGTGATCTTCAAATCCAAGCGTAACACATGATTTAACTTCAAATCAATGGGAAGTAGAAGATTTACCTTCAAATCCATTTCTAAACAAATGGTTTAGCTTCAAATACTTGTGATATACTTTATTTAGTTTCAGCTGCATGCGAAACAAACGAGTTAGCTTCAAATCCAAGCGAAACACATGATTTAGCTTCAAATCAATGCGAAGTAGAAGATTTACCTTCAAATCCATTTCTAAACAAATGGTTTAGCTTCAAATACTTGTGATATACTTTATTTAGTTTCAGCTGCATGCGAAACAAACGAGTTAGCTTCAAATCCAAGCGAAACACATGATTTAGCTTCAAATCAATGCGAAGTAGAAGGCTTAGCATCAAAGCCATGCGACACAAATTATTTAGCTTCTTAAACTTGCGATATAAGTGATAAAGCATCAAATGCAGGCGAAACAAACGAGTGAGCTTTAAATCCAAGCGTAACACTTGATTTAACTTCAAATCAATGCGAAGTAGAAGCTTAGCATCAAATCCATGCAACACAAATTATTTAGCTTCTTATACTTGCGATATAAGTGATAAAGCTTCAAATGCAGGCGAAACAAACGAGTGGGCTTTAAATCCAAGCGTAACACATGATTTAACTTGAAATCAATGCGAAGTAGAAGGCTTAGCATCAAATCCATGCAACACAAATTATTTAGCTTCTTATACTTGCGATATAAGTGATAAAGCATCAAATGCAGGCGAAACAAACGAGTGAGCTTTAAATCCAATCGTAACACATGAGTTAACTTCTAATCAAAGCGAAGTAGAGGATTTACCTTCAAATCCATGCGAAACAAATGGTTTAGCTTCAAATACTTGTGATATACATGATTTAGCTTCAACTGCATGCGAAACAAACGAGTTAGCTTCAAATCCAAGCGAAACACATGATTTAGCTTCAAATCAATGCGAAGTAGAAGGCTTAGCATCAAATCCATGCAACACAAATTATTTAGCTTCTTATACTTGCGATATAAGTGATAAAGCTTCAAATGCAGGCGAAACAAACGAGTGAGCTTTAAATCCAAGCGCAACACATGATTTAACTTCAAATCAATGCGAAGTAGAAGATTTAGGTTCAAATCCATGCGAAACAAATGGTTTAGCTTCAAATACTTGTGATATACATGATTTAGTTTCAACTGCATGCGAAACAAACGAGTTATCTTCAAATCCAAGCGAAACACATGATTTAGCTTCAAATCAATGCGAAATAGAAGGCTTAGCATCAAATCCATGCGACACAAATTATTTAGCTTCGTATACTTGCGATATAAGTGATATAGATTGAAATGCAGGCGAAACACACGAGTGACCTTCAAATCCAAGCGTAACACATGATTTAACTTCAAATCAATGCGAAGTAGAAGATTTAGGTTCAAATCCATGCGAAACAAATGGTTTAGCTTCAAATACTTGTGATATACATGATTTAGCTTCAGCTGCATGCGAAACAAACGAGTTAGCTTCAAATCCAAGCGAAACACATGATTTAGCTTCAAATCAATGCGAAGTAGAAGATTTACCTTCAAATCCATTTCTAAACAAATGGTTTAGCTTCAAATACTTTTGATATACATGATTTAGCTTCAGCTTCATGCGAAACAAACGAGTTAGCTTCAAATCCAAGCGAAACACATGATTTAGCTTCAAATCAATGCGAAATAGAAGGCTTAGCATCAAATCCATGCGACACAAATTATTTAGCTTCGTATACTTGCAATATAAGTGATATAGCTTCAAATGCAGGTGAAACAAACGAGTGATATTCAAATCCAAGCGTAACACATGATTTAACTTCAAATCAATGCGAAGTAGAAGATTTAGGTTCAAATCCATGCGAAACAAATGGTTTAGCTTCAAATACTTGTGATATACATGATTTAGCTTCAGCTGCATGCGAAACAAACGAGTTAGCTTCAAATCCAAGCGAAACACATGATTTAGCTTCAAATCAATGCGAAATAGAAGGCTTAGCATCAAATCCATGCGACACAAATTATTTAGCTTCGTATACTTGCGATATAAGTGATATAGCTTCAAATGCAGACGAAACAAACGAGTGATCTTCAAATCCAAGCGTAACACGTGATTTAACTTCAAATCCATGCGAAACAAATAGTTCAGCTTCAAATACTTGTGATACACATGAATTTGCTTCAGCTGCATGCGAAACAAACGATTTAGCTTCAAATCCAAGCGAAACACATGATTTAATTTCAAATCAATGCGAAGTAGAAGGCTTACCATCAAATCCATGCAACACAAATTATTTAGCTTCTTATACTTGCGATATAAGTGATAAAGCTTCAAATGCAGACGAAACAAACGAGTGAGCTTTAAATCCAAGCGCAACACATGATTTAACTTCAAATCAATGCGAAGTAGAAGATTTACCTTCAAATCCATGCGAAACAATTGGTTTAGCTTCAAATACTTGTGATATACATGATTTAGCTTCAGCTGCATGCGAAACAAACGAGTTAGCTTCAAATCCAAGCGAAACACATGGTTTAGCTTCAAATACTTGTGATATACATGATTTAGCTTCAGCTGCATGCGAAACAAACGAGTTTGCTTCAAATCCAAGCGAAACACATGATTTAGCTTCAAATCAATGCGAAGTAGAAGGCTTAGCATCAAATGCATGCAACACATATTATTTAGCTTCTTATACTTGCGATATAAGTGATAAAGCTTCAAATGCAGGCGAAACAAACGAGTGAGCTTTAAATCCAAGCGCAACGCATGATTTAACTTCAAATCAATGCGAAGTAGAAGATTTACCTTCAAATCCATGCGAAACAATTGGATTAGCTTCAAATACTTGTGACATACATGATTTAGTTTCAACTGCATGCGAAACAAACGAGTTAGCTTCAAATCCAAGCGAAACACATGATTTAGCTTCAAATCAATGCGAAATAGAAGGCTTAGCATCAAATCCATGCGACACAATTATTTAGCTTCGTATACTTGCAATATAAGTGATATAGCTTCAAATGCAGGTGAAACAATCGAGTGATCTTCAAATCCAAGCGTAACACATGATTTAGCTTCAAATCAATGCGAAGTAGAAGGCTTAGCATCAAATCCATGCAACACAAATTAATTAGCTTCATATACTTGCGATATAAGTGATATAGCTTCAAATGCAGATGAAACAAACGAGTGATCTTCAAATCCAAGCGTAACGCTTGATTTAACTTCAAATCAATGGGAAGTAGAAGATTTAAATTCAAATCCATGCGAAACAAATGGTTTAGCTTCAAATACTTGTGATATACATGATTTAGCTTCAGCTGCATGCGAAACAAACGAGTTAGCTTCAAATCCAAGCGAAACACATGATTTAGCTTCAAATCAATGCGAAGTAGAAGGCATAGCATCAAATCCATGCAACACAAATTATTAAGCTTCTTATACTTGCGATATAAGTGATAAAGCTTCAAATTAAGGCGAAACAAACGAGTGAGCTTTAAATCCAAGCGTAACACATGATTTAAATTCAAATCAATGCGAAGTAGAAGGTTTACCTTCAAATCCATGCGAAACAAATTGTTTAGCTTCAAATACTTGTGATATACATGATTTAGCTTCAACTGCATGCGAAACAAACGAGTTAGCTTCAAATCCAAGCGAAACACATGATTTAGCTTCAAATCAATGCGAAATAGAAGGCTTAGCATCAAATCAATGCGTCACAAATTATTTAGCTTCGTATACTTGCAATATAAGTGATATAGCTTCAAATGCAGGTGAAACAAACGAGTGATCTTCAAATCCAAGCGTAACACTTGATTTAACTTCAAATCAATGGGAAGAGAAGGTTTACCTTCAAATCCATGCGAAACAAATGGTTTAGCTTCAAATACTTGTGATACACATGATTTAGCTTCAAATCAATGCGAAATAGAAGGCTTAGCATCAAATCCATGCGACACAAATTATTTAGCTTCGTATACTTGCAATATAAGTGATATAGCTTCAATGCAGGTGAAACAAACCAGTGATCTTCAAATCCAAACGTAACACTTGATTTAACTTCAAATCAATGGGAAGTAGAAGATTTACCTTCAAATCCATGCGAAACAAATGGTTTAGCTTCAAATACCTGTGATACACATGATTTAGCTTCAAATCAATGCGAAATAGAAGGCTTAGCATCAAATCCATGCGACACAAATTATTTAGCTTCGTATACTTGCAATATAAGTGATATAGCTTCAAATGCAGGTGAAACAAACCAGTGATCTTCAAATCCAAACGTAACACTTGATTTAACTTCAAATCAATGGGAAGTAGAAGATTTATCTTCAAATCCATGCGAAACAAATGGTTTAGCTTCAAATACTTGTGATATACATGATTTAGCTTCAACTGCATGCGAAACAAACGAGTTAGCTTCAAATCCAAGCGAAACACATGATTTAGCTTCAAATCAATGCGAAGTAGAAGGCTTAGCATCAAATCCATGCAACACAAATCATTTAGCTTCTTATACTTGCGATATAAGTGATAAAGCTTCAAATGCAGGCGAAACAAACGAGTGGGCTTTAAATCCAAGCGTAACACATGATTTAACTTGAAATCAATGCGAAGTAGAAGGCTTAGCATCAAATCCATGCAACACAAATTATTTAGCTTCTTATACTTGCGATATAAGTGATAAAGCATCAAATGCAGGCGAAACAAACGAGTGAGCTTTAAATCCAAGCGTAACACATGATTTAACTTCTAATCAAAGCGAAGTAGAGGATTTACCTTCAAATCCATGCGAAACAAATGGTTTAGCTTCAAATACTTGTGATATACATGATTTAGCTTCAACTGCATGCGAAACAAACGAGTTAGCTTCAAATCCAAGCGAAACACATGATTTAGCTTCAAATCAATGCGAAGTAGAAGGCTTAGCATCAAATGCATGCAACACATATTATTTAGCTTCTTATACTTGCGATATAAGTGATAAAGCTTCAAATGCAGGCGAAACAAACGAGTGAGCTTTAAATCCAAGCGCAACACATGATTTAACTTCAAATCAATGCGAAGTAGAAGATTTACCTTCAAATCCATGCGAAACAATTGGTTGAGCTTCAAATACTTGTGATATACATGATGTAGCTTCAGCTGCATGCGAAACAAACGAGTTAGCTTCAAATCCAAGCGAAACACATGATTTAGCTTCAAATCAATGCGAAATAGAAGGCTTAGCATCAAATCCATGCGACACAAATTATTTAGCTTCGTATACTTGCAATATAAGTGATATAGCTTCAAATGCAGGTGAAACAATCGAGTGATCTTCAAATCCGAGCGTAACACTTGATTTAACTTCAAATCAATGGGAAGTAGATGATTTACCTTCAAATCCATGCGAAACAAATGGTTTAGCTTCAAATACTTTTGATATACATGATTTAGCTTCAGCTTCATGCGAAACAAACGAGTTAGCTTCAAATCCAAGCGAAACACATGATTTAGCTTCAAATCAATGCGAAGTAGAAGATTTACCTTCAAATCCATTTCTAAACAAATGGTTTAGCTTCAAATACTTTTGATATACATGATTTAGCTTCAGCTTCATGCGAAACAAACGAGTTAGCTTCAAATCCAAACGAAACACATGATTTAGCTTCAAATCAATGCGAAATAGAAGGCTTAGCATCAAATCCATGCGACACAAATTATTTAGCTTCGTATACTTGCAATATAAGTGATATAGCTTCAAATGCAGGTGAAACAAACGAGTGATCTTCAAATCCGAGCGTAACACTTGATTTAACTTCAAATCAATGGGAAGTAGATGATTTACCTTCAAATCCATGCGAAACAAATGGTTTAGCTTCAAATACTTTTGATATACATGATTTAGCTTCAGCTTCATGCGAAACAAACGAGTTAGCTTCAAATCCAAGCGAAACACATGATTTAGCTTCAAATCAATGTGATGTAGAAGGCTTAGCGTCAAATCCATGCAACACAAATTATTTAGCTTCTTATACTTGCGATATAAGTGATAAAGCTTTAAATGCAGGCGAAACAAACGAGTGAGCTTTAAATCCAAGCGCAACACATGATTTAACTTCAAATCAATGCGATGTAGAAGATTTAGGTTCAAATCCATGCGAAACAAATGGTTTAGCTTCAAATACTTGTGATATACATGATTTAGTTTCAACTGCATGCAAAACAAACGAATTATCTTCAAATCCAAGCGAAACACATGATTTAGCTTCAAATCAATGCGAAATAGAAGGCTTAGCATCAAATCCATGCGACACAAATTATTTAGCTTCGTATACTTGCAATATAAGTGATATAGCTTCAAATGCAGGTGAAACAAACGAGTGATCTTCAAATCCGAGCGTAACACTTGATTTAACTTCGAATCAATGGGAAGTAGAAGATTTACCTTCAAATCCATGCGAAACAAATGGTTTAGCTTCAAATACCTGTGATACACATGATTTAGCTTCAAATCAATGCGAAATAGAAGGCTTAGCATCAAATCCATGCGACACAAATTATTTAGCTTCGTATACTTGCAATATAAGTGATATAGCTTCAAATGCAGGTGAAACAAACCAGTGATCTTCAAATCCAAACGTAACACTTGATTTAACTTCAAATCAATGGGAAGTAGAAGATTTATCTTCAAATCCATGCGAAACAAATGGTTTAGCTTCAAATACTTGTGATATACATGATTTAGCTTCAACTGTATGCGAAACAAACGAGTTAGCTTCAAATCCAAGCGAAACACATGATTTAGCTTCAAATCAATGCGAAGTAGAAGGCTTAGCATCAAATCCATGCAACACAAATCATTTAGCTTCTTATACTTGCGATATAAGTGATAAAGCTTCAAATGCAGGCGAAACAAACGAGTGGGCTTTAAATCCAAGCGTAACACATGATTTAACTTGAAATCAATGCGAAGTAGAAGGCTTAGCATCAAATCCATGCAACACAAATTATTTAGCTTCTTATACTTGCGATATAAGTGATAAAGCATCAAATGCAGGCGAAACAAACGAGTGAGCTTTAAATCCAATCGTAACACATGAGTTAACTTCTAATCAAAGCGAAGTAGAGGATTTACCTTCAAATCCATGCGAAACAAATGGTTTAGCTTCAAATACTTGTGATATACATGATTTAGCTTCAACTGCATGCGAAACAAACGAGTTAGCTTCAAATCCAAGCGAAACACATGATTTAGCTTCAAATCAATGCGAAGTAGAAGGCTTAGCATCAAATCCATGCAACACAAATTATTTAGCTTCTTATACTTGCGATATAAGTGATAAAGCTTCAAATGCAGGCGAAACAAACGAGTGAGCTTTAAATCCAAGCGCAACACATGATTTAACTTCAAATCAATGCGAAGTAGAAGATTTAGGTTCAAATCCATGCGAAACAAATGGTTTAGCTTCAAATACTTGTGATATACATGATTTAGTTTCAACTGCATGCGAAACAAACGAGTTATCTTCAAATCCAAGCGAAACACATGATTTAGCTTCAAATCAATGCGAAATAGAAGGCTTAGCATCAAATCCATGCGACACAAATTATTTAGCTTCGTATACTTGCGATATAAGTGATATAGCTTGAAATGCAGGCGAAACACACGAGTGATCTTCAAATCCAAGCGTAACACATGATTTAACTTCAAATCAATGCGAAGTAGAAGATTTAGGTTCAAATCCATGCGAAACAAATGGTTTAGCTTCAAATACTTGTGATATACATGATTTAGCTTCAGCTGCATGCGAAACAAACGAGTAGCTTCAAATCCAAGCGAAACACATGATTTAGCTTCAAATCAATGCGAAGTAGAAGATTTACCTTCAAATCCATTTCTAAACAAATGGTTTAGCTTCAAATACTTTTGATATACATGATTTAGCTTCAGCTTCATGCGAAACAAACGAGTTAGCTTCAAATCCAAGCGAAACACATGATTTAGCTTCAAATCAATGCGAAATAGAAGGCTTAGCATCATATCCATGCGACACAAATTATTTAGCTTCGTATACTTGCAATATAAGTGATATAGCTTCAAATGCAGGTGAAACAAACGAGTGATCTTCAAATCCGAGCGTAACAGTTGATTTAACTTCAAATCAATGGGAAGTAGATGATTTACCTTCAAATCCATGCGTAACAAATGGTTTAGCTTCAAATACTTTTGATATACATGATTTAGCTTCAGCTTCATGCGAAACAAACGAGTTAGCTTCAAATCCAAGCGAAACACATGATTTAGCTTCAAATCAATGCGAAGTAGAAGGCTTAGCATCAAATCCATGCAACACAAATTATTTAGCTTCTTATACTTGCGATATAAGTGATAAAGCTTCAAATGCAGGCGAAACAAACGAGTGATCTTCAAATCCAAGCGTAACACATGATTTAACTTCAAATCAATGGGAAGTAGAAGATTTACCTTCAACTCCATTTCTAAACAAATGGTTTAGCTTCAAATACTTGTGATATACTTTATTTAGTTTCAGCTGCATGCGAAACAAACGAGTTAGCTTCAAATCCAAGCGAAACACATGATTTAGCTTCAAATCAATGCGAAGTAGAAGATTTACCTTCAAATCCATTTCTAAACAAATGGTTTAGCTTCAAATACTTGTGATATACTTTATTTAGTTTCAGCTGCATGCGAAACAAACGAGTTAGCTTCAAATCCAAGCGAAACACATGATTTAGCTTCAAATCAATGCGAAGTAGAAGGCTTAGCATCAAAGCCATGCGACACAAATTATTTAGCTTCTTAAACTTGCGATATAAGTGATAAAGCATCAAATGCAGGCGAAACAAACGAGTGAGCTTTAAATCCAAGCGTAACACTTGATTTAACTTCAAATCAATGCGAAGTAGAAGGCTTAGCATCAAATCCATGCAACACAAATTATTTAGCTTCTTATACTTGCGATATAAGTGATAAAGCTTCAAATGCAGGCGAAACAAACGAGTGGGCTTTAAATCCAAGCGTAACACATGATTTAACTTGAAATCAATGCGAAGTAGAAGGCTTAGCATCAAATCCATGCAACACAAATTATTTAGCTTCTTATACTTGCGATATAAGTGATAAAGCATCAAATGCAGGCGAAACAAACGAGTGAGCTTTAAATCCAATCGTAACACATGAGTTAACTTCTAATCAAAGCGAAGTAGAGGATTTACCTTCAAATCCATGCGAAACAAATGGTTTAGCTTCAAATACTTGTGATATACATGATTTAGCTTCAACTGCATGCGAAACAAACGAGTTAGCTCCAAATCCAAGCGAAACACATGATTTAGCTTCAAATCAATGCGAAGTAGAAGGCTTAGCATCAAATCCATGCAACACAAATTATTTAGCTTCTTATACTTGCGATATAAGTGATAAAGCTTCAAATGCAGGCGAAACAAACGAGTGAGCTTTAAATCCAAGCGCAACACATGATTTAACTTCAAATCAATGCGAAGTAGAAGATTTACCTTCAAATCCATTTCTAAACAAATGGTTTAGCTTCAAATACTTTTGATATACATGATTTAGCTTCAGCTTCATGCGAAACAAACGAGTTAGCTTCAAATCCAAGCGAAACACATGATTTAGCTTCAAATCAATGCGAAATAGAAGGCTTAGCATCAAATCCATGCGACACAAATTATTTAGCTTCGTATACTTGCAATATAAGTGATATAGCTTCAAATGCAGGTGAAACAAACGAGTGATATTCAAATCCGAGCGTAACACTTGATTTAACTTCAAATCAATGGGAAGTAGATGATTTACCTTCAAATCCATGCGTAACAAATGGTTTAGCTTCAAATACTTTTGATATACATGATTTAGCTTCAGCTTCATGCGAAACAAACGAGTTAGCTTCAAATCCAAGCGAAACACATGATTTAGCTTCAAATCAATGCGAAGTAGAAGATTTACCTTCAAATCCATTTCTAAACAAATGGTTTAGCTTCAAATACTTGTGATATACTTTATTTAGTTTCAGCTGCATGCGAAACAAACGAGTTAGCTTCAAATCCAAGCGAAACACATGATTTAGCTTCAAATCAATGCGAAGTAGAAGGCTTAGCATCAAAGCCATGCGACACAAATTATTTAGCTTCTTAAACTTGCGATATAAGTGATAAAGCATCAAATGCAGGCGAAACAAACGAGTGAGCTTTAAATCCAAGCGTAACACTTGATTTAACTTCAAATCAATGCGAAGTAGAAGGCTTAGCATCAAATCCATGCAACACAAATTGTTTAGCTTCTTATACTTGCGATATAAGTGATAAAGCTTCAAATGCAGGCGAAACAAACGAGTGATCTTCAAATCCAAGCGTAACACATGATTTAACTTCAAATCAATGGGAAGCAGAAGATTTACCTTCAAATCCATGCGAAACAAATAGTTCAGCTTCAAATACTTGTGATACACATGAATTTGCTTCAGCTGCATGCGAAACAAACGAGTTAGCTTCAAATCCAAGCGAAACACATGATTTAGCTTCAAATCAATGCGAAGTAGAAGGCTTAGCATCAAATCCATGCGACACAAATTATTTAGCTTCGTATACTTGCGATATAAGTGATATAGCTTCAAATGCAGACGAAACAAACGAGTGTTCTTCAAATCCAATCGTAACACGTGATTTAACTTCAAATCCATGCGAATCAAATGGTTCAGCTTCAAATACTTGTGATATACATGATTTAGTTTCAGCTGCATGCGAAACAAACGAGTTAGCTTCAAATCCAAGCGAAACACATGATTTAGCTTCAAATCAATGCGAAGTAGAAGGCTTAGCATCAAATCCATGCAACACAAATTCTTTAGCTTCTTATACTTGCGATATAAGTGATAAAGCAACAAATGCAGGCGAAACAAACGAGTGAGCTTTAAATCCAAGCGTAACACATGATTTAACTTCAAATCAATGCGAAGTAGAAGATTTACCTTCAAATCCATGCGAAACAAATGGTTTAACTTCAAATACTTGTGATATACATGATTTGGCTTCAGCTACATGCGAAACATAAGAGTTAGCTTCACACCCAAGGGAAACACATGATTTAACTTCAAATCAATGCGAAGTAGAAGGCTTACCATCAAATCCAAGCAACACAAATTATTTAGCTTCTTATACTTGCGATATAAGTGATATAGCTTCAAATGCAGGCGAAACAAACGAATGAGCTTTAAATCCAAGCGTAACACATGATTTAACTTCAAATCAATTCGAAGTAGAAGATTTACCTTCAAATCCATGCGAAACAAATGGTTTAGCTTCAGATACTTGTGATATACATGATTTAGCTTCAACTGCATGCGAAACAAACGAGTTAGCTTCAAATCCAAGCGAAACACATGATTTAGCTTCAAATCAATGCGAAATAGGAGGCTTAGCATCAAATCCATGCGACACAAATTATTTAGCTTCGTATACTTGCGATATAAGTGATATAGCTTCAAATGCAGACGAAACAAACGAGTGATCTTCAAATCCAAGCGTAACACGTGATTTAACTTCAAATCCATGCGAAACAAATGGTTCCGCTTCAAATACTTGTGATACACATGAATTTGCTTCAGCTGCATGCGGAACAAACGATTTAGCTTCACACCCAAGGGAAACACATGATTTAACTTCAAATCAATGCGAAGTAGATGGCATACCATCAAATCCATGCAACACAAATTATTTAGCTTCTTATACTTGCGATATATGTGATATAGCTTCAAATGCAGGCGAGACATATGAGTTAGCTTCAAATCCAAGCGAAACACATGATTTAGCTTCAAATCAATGCGAAATAGAAGGCTTAGCATAAAATCCATGCGACACAAATTATTTAGCTTCGTATAATTGCGATATAAGTGATATAGCTTCAAATGCAGGTGAAACAAACGAGTGATCTTCAAATCCAAGCGTAACACATGATTTAACTTCAAATCAATGGGAAGTAGGAGATTTACCTTCAAATCCATGCGAAACAAATGGCTTAGCTTTAAATACTTGTGACACACATGATTTAGCTACGGCTGCATGCGAAACAAACGAGTTAGCTTCAAATCCAAGCGAAACACATGATTTAGCTTCAAATCAATGCGAAATAGAAGGCTTAGCATCAAATCCATGCGACACAAATTATTTAGCTTCGTATACTTGCAATATAAGTGATATAGCTTCAAATGCAGGTGAAACAAACCAGTGATCTCCAAATCCAAGCGTAACACTTGATTTAACTTCAAATCAATGGGAAGTAGAAGATTTACCTTCAAATCCATGCGAAACAAATGGTTTAGCTTCAAATACTTGTGATATACATGATTTAGCTTCAGCTGCATGCAAAACAAACGAGTTAGCTTCAAATCCAAGCGAAACACATGATTTAGCTTCAAATCAATGCGAAATAGAAGGCTTAGCATCAAATCCATGCGACACATATTATTTAGCTCCGTATACTTGCGATATAAGTGATATAGCTTCAAATGCAGGTGAAACAAACGAGTGATCTTCAAATCCAAGCGTAACACATGATTTAACTTCAAATCAATGGGAAATAGAAGATTTACCTTCCAATCCATGCGAAACAAATGGTTTAGCTTCAAATACTTGTGATATACATGATTTAGCTTCGGCTGCATGCGAAACAAACGAGTTAGCTTCAAATCCAAGCGAAACACATGATTTAGCTTCAAATCAATGCGAAATAGAAGGCTTAGCATCAAATCCATGCGACACAAATTATTTAGCTTCTTATACTTGCGATATATGTGATAAAGCTTCAAATGCAGACGAAACAAACGAGTGAACTTTAAATCCAAGCGCAACACATGATTTAACTTCAAATCAATGCGAAGTAGAAGATTTACCTTCAAATCCATGCGAAACAATTGGTTTAGCTTCAAATACTTGTGATATACATGATTTAGCTTCGGCTGCATGCGAAACAAACGAGTTAGCTTCAAATCCAAGCGAAACACATGATTTAGCTTCAAATCAATGCGAAATAGAAGGCTTAGCATCAAATCCATGAGACACAAATTATTTAGCTTCGTATACTTGCAATATAAGTGATATAGCTTCAAATGCAGGTGAAACACTCCAGTGATCTTCAAATCCAAGCGTAACACTTGATTTAACTTCAAATCAATGGGAAGTAGAAGATTTACCTTCAAATCCATGCGAAACAAATGGTTTAGCTTCAAATACTTGTGATATACATGATTTAGCTTCAGCTTCATGCGAAACAAACGAGTTAGCTTCAAATCCAAGCGAAACACATGATTTAGCTTCAAATCAATGCGAAGTAGAAGATTTACCTTCAAATCCATTTCTAAACAAATGGTTTAGCTTCAAATACTTGTGATATACATGATTTAGCTTCAGCTGCATGCGAAACAAACGAGTTAGCTTCAAATCCAAGCGAAACACATGATTTAGCTTCAAATCAATGCGAAATAGAAGGCTTAGCATCAAATCCATGCAACACAAATTACTTAGCTTCGTATACTTGCGATATAACTGATATAGCTTCAAATGCAGACGAAACAAACGAGTGATCTTCAAATCCAAGCGTAACACGTGATTTAACTTCAAATCCATGCGAAACAAATAGTTCAGCTTCAAATACTTGTGATACACATGAATTTGCTTCAGCTGCATGCGAAACAAACGATTTAGCTTCAAATCCAAGCGAAACACATGATTTAATTTCAAATCAATGCGAAGTAGACGGCTTACCATCAAATCCATGCCACACAAATTAATTAGCATCTTATACTTGCGATATAGCTTCAAATGCAGGCGAAACACACGAGTGATCTTCACACCCAAGGGAAACACATGATTTAACTTCAAATCAATGCGAAGTAGAAGATTTACCTTCAAATCCATGCGAAACAAATGGTTTAGCTTCAAATACTTGTGATATACTTTATTTAGTTTCAGTTGCATGCGAAACAAACGAGTTAGCTTCAAATCCAAGCGAAACACATGATTTGGCTTCAAATCAATGCGAAGTAGAAGGCTTAGCATCAAATCCATGCAACACAAATTATTTAGCTTCTTAAACTTGCGATATAAGTGATAAAGCATCAAATGCAGGCGAAACAAGCGAGTGAGCTTTAAATCCAAGCGTAACACATGATTTAGCTTCAAATCAATGCGAAGTAGAAGGCTTAGCATCAAATCCATGCAACACAAATTATTTAGCTTCTTATACTTGCGATATAAGTGACAAAGCTTCAAATGCAGGCGAAACAAACGAGTGATCTTCAAATCCAAGCGTAACACATGATTTAACTTCAAATCAATGGGAAGTAGAAGATTTACCTTCAAATCCATGCGAAACAAATGGTTTAGCTTCAAATACTTGTGATATACATGATTTAGCTTCAGCTGCATGCGAAACAAACGAGTTAGCTTCAAATCCAAGCGAAACACATGATTTAGCTTCAAATCAATGCGAAATAGAAGGCTTAGCATCAAATCCATGCGACACAAATTATTTAGCTTCGTATACTTGCGATATAAGTGATATAGCTTCAAATGCAGACGAAACAAACGAGTGATCTTCAAATCCAAGCGTAACACGTGATTTAACTTCAAATCCATGCGAAACAAATAGTTCAGCTTCAAATACTTGTGATACACATGAATTTGCTTCAGCTGCATGCGAAACAAACGATTTAGCTTCAAATCCAAGCGAAACACATGATTTAATTTCAAATCAATGCGAAGTAGAAGATTTACCTTCAAATCCATGCGAAACAATTGGTTTAGCTTCAAATACTTGTGATATACATGATTTAGCTTCAGCTGCATGCGAAACAAACGAGTTAGCTTCAAATCCAAGCGAAACACATGGTTTAGCTTCAAATACTTGTGATATACATGATTTAGCTTCAGCTGCATGCGAAACAAACGAGTTAGCTTCAAATCCAAGCGAAACACATGATTTAGCTTCAAATCAATGCGAAGTAGAAGGCTTAGCATCAAATGCATGCAACACATATTATTTAGCTTCTTATACTTGCGATATAAGTGATAAAGCTTCAAATGCAGGCGAAACAAACGAGTGAGCTTTAAATCCAAGCGCAACACATGATTTAACTTCAAATCAATGCGAAGTAGAAGATTTACCTTCAAATCCATGCGAAACAATTGGATTAGCTTCAAATACTTGTGACATACATGATTTAGTTTCAACTGCATGCGAAACAAACGAGTTAGCTTCAAATCCAAGCGAAACACATGATTTAGCTTCAAATCAATGCGAAATAGAAGGCTTAGCATCAAATCCATGCGACACAAATTATTTAGCTTCGTATACTTGCAATATAAGTGATATAGCTTCAAATGCAGGTGAAACAAACGAGTGATCTTCAAATCCGAGCGTAACACTTGATTTAGCTTCAAATCAATGCGAAGTAGAAGGCTTAGCATCAAATCCATGCAACACAAATTATTTAGCTTCTTAAACTTGCGATATAAGTGATAAAGCATCAAATGCAGGCGAAACAAACGAGTGAGCTTTAAATCCAAGCGTAACACATGATTTAGCTTCAAATCAATGCGAAGTAGAAGGCTTAGCATCAAATCCATGCAACACAAATTATTTTGCTTCTTATACTTGCGATATAAGTGATATAGCTTGAAATGCAGGCGAAACACACGAGTGATCTTCAAATCCAAGCGTAACACATGATTTAACTTCAAATCAATGCGAAGTAGAAGATTTAGGTTCAAATCCATGCGAAACAAATGGTTTAGCTTCAAATACTTGTGATATACATGATTTAGCTTCAGCTGCATGCGAAACAAACGAGTTAGCTTCAAATCCAAGCGAAACACATGATTAAGCTTCAAATCAATGCGAAGTAGAAGGCTTAGCATCAAATCCATGCAACACAAATTATTTAGCTTCTTATACTTGCGATATAAGTGATAAAGCTTCAAATGCAGGCGAAACAAACGATTAAGCTTTAGATCCAAGCGTAACACATGATTTAACTTCAAATCAATGCGAAGTAGAAGATTTACCTTCAAATCCATGCGAAACAATTGGATTAGCTTCAAATACTTGTGACATACATGATTTAGTTTCAACTGCATGCGAAACAAACGAGTTAGCTTCAAATCCAAGCGAAACACATGATTTAGCTTCAAATCAATGCGAAATAGAAGGCTTAGCATCAAATCCATGCGACACAAATTATTTAGCTTCGTATACTTGCGATATAAGTGATATAGCTTCAAATGCAGGCGAAACACACGAATGATCTTCAAATCCGAGCGTAACACTTGATTTAGCTTCAAATCAATGCGAAGTAGAAGGCTTAGCATCAAATCCATGCAACACAAATTATTTAGCTTCTTAAACTTGCGATATAAGTGATAAAGCATCAAATGCAGGCGAAACAAACGAGTGAGCTTTAAATCCAAGCGTAACACATGATTTAGCTTCAAATCAATGCGAAGTAGAAGGCTTAGCATCAAATCCATGCAACACAAATTATTTTGCTTCTTATACTTGCGATATAAGTGATATAGCTTGAAATGCAGGCGAAACACACGAGTGATCTTCAAATCCAAGCGTAACACATGATTTAACTTCAAATCAATGCGAAGTAGAAGATTTAGGTTCAAATCCATGCGAAACAAATGGTTTAGCTTCAAATACTTGTGATATACATGATTTAGCTTCAGCTGCATGCGAAACAAACGAGTTAGCTTCAAATCCAAGCGAAACACATGATTAAGCTTCAAATCAATGCGAAGTAGAAGGCTTAGCATCAAATCCATGCAACACAAATTATTTAGCTTCTTATACTTGCGATATAAGTGATAAAGCTTCAAATGCAGGCGAAACAAACGATTAAGCTTTAGATCCAAGCGTAACACATGATTTAACTTCAAATCAATGCGAAGTAGAAGATTTACCTTCAAATCCATGCGAAACAAATGGTTTAGCTTCAAATACTTGTGATATACATGATTCAGCTTCAGCTGCATGCGAAACAAACGAGTTAGCTTCAAATCCAAGCGAAACACATGATTTAGCTTCAAATCAATGCGAAGTAGAAGGCTTAGCATCAAATCCATGCAACACAAATTATTTAGCTTCTTAAACTTGCGATATAAGTGATAAAGCATCAAATGCAGGCGAAACAAACGAGTGAGCTTTAAATCCAAGCGTAACACTTGATTTAACTTCAAATCCATGCGAAACAAATGGTTCCGCTTCAAATACTTGTGATACACATGAATTTGCTTCAGCTGCATGCGGAACAAACGATTTAGCTTCACACCCAAGGGAAACATATGATTTAACTTCAAATCAATGCGAAGTAGATGGCATACCATCAAATCCATGCAACACAAATTATTTAGCTTCTTATACTTGCGATATATGTGATATAGCTTCAAATGCAGGCGAGACATATGAGTTAGCTTCAAATCCAAGCGAAACACATGATTTAGCTTCAAATCAATGCGAAATAGAAGGCTTAGCATAAAATCCATGCGACACAAATTATTTAGCTTCGTATAATTGCGATATAAGTGATATAGCTTCAAATGCAGGTGAAACAAACGAGAGATCTTCAAATCCAAGCGTAACACATGATTTAACTTCAAATCAATGGGAAGTAGGAGATTTACCTTCAAATCCATGCGAAACAAATGGCTTAGCTTAAAATACTTGTGATACACATGATTTAGCTACGGCTGCATGCGAAACAAACGAGTTAGCTTCAAATCCAAGCGAAACACATGATTTAGCTTCAAATCAATGCGAAATAGAAGGCTTAGCATCAAATCCATGCGACACAAATTATTTAGCTTCGTATACTTGCAATATAAGTGATATAGCTTCAAATGCAGGTGAAACAAACCAGTGATCTCCAAATCCAAGCGTAACACTTGATTTAACTTCAAATCAATGGGAAGTAGAAGATTTTCCTTCAAATCCATGCGAAACAAATGGTTTAGCTTCAAATACTTGTGATATACATGATTTAGCTTCAGCTGCATGCAAAACAAACGAGTTAGCTTCAAATCCAAGCGAAACACATGATTTAGCTTCAAATCAATGCGAAATAGAAGGCTTAGCATCAAATCCATGCGACACATATTATTTAGCTCCGTATACTTGCGATATAAGTGATATAGCTTCAAATGCAGGTGAAACAAACGAGTGATCTTCAAATCCAAGCGTAACACATGATTTAACTTCAAATCAATGGGAAATAGAAGATTTACCTTCCAATCCATGCGAAACAAATGGTTTAGCTTCAAATACTTGTGATATACATGATTTAGCTTCGGCTGCATGCGAAACAAACGAGTTAGCTTCAAATCCAAGCGAAACACATGATTTAGCTTCAAATCAATGCGAAATAGAAGGCTTAGCATCAAATCCATGCGACACAAATTATTTAGCTTCGTATACTTGCGATATATGTGATAAAGCTTCAAATGCAGACGAAACAAACGAGTGAACTTTAAATCCAAGCGCAACACATGATTTAACTTCAAATCAATGCGAAGTAGAAGATTTACCTTCAAATCCATGCGAAACAATTGGTTTAGCTTCAAATACTTGTGATATACATGATTTAGCTTCGGCTGCATGCGAAACAAACGAGTTAGCTTCAAATCCAAGCGAAACACATGATTTAGCTTCAAATCAATGCGAAATAGAAGGCTTAGCATCAAATCCATGCGACACAAATTATTTAGCTTCGTATACTTGCGATATAAGTGATATAGCTTCAAATGCAGGTGACACAAACGAGTGATCTTCAAATCCAAGCGTAACACATGATTTAACTTCAAATCAATGGGAAGTAGAAGATTTACCTTCAAATCCATGCGAAACAAATGGTTTAGCTTCAAATACTTGTGATACACATGATTTTGCTTCGGCTGCATGCGAAACAAACGAGTTAGCATAAAATCCACGCAAAACACATGATTTAGCTTCAAATCAATGCGAAATAGAAGGCTTAGCATCAAATCAATGCGACATAAATTATTTAGCTTCGTATACTTGCAATATAAGTGATATAGCTTCAAATGCAGGTGAAACACTCCAGTGATCTTCAAATCCAAGCGTAACACTTGATGTAACTTCAAATCAATGGGAAGTAGAAGATTTACCTTCAAATCCATGCGAAACAAATGGTTTAGCTTCAAATACTTGTGATATACATGATTTAGCTTCAGCTTCATGCGAAACAAACGAGTTAGCTTCAAATCCAAGCGAAACACATGATTTAGCTTCAAATCAATGCGAAGTAGAAGATTTACCTTCAAATCCATTTCTAAACAAATGGTTTAGCTTCAAATACTTGTGATATACATGATTTAGCTTCAGCTGCATGCGAAACAAACGAGTTAGCTTCAAATCCAAGCGAAACACATGATTTAGCTTCAAATCAATGCGAAATAGAAGGCTTAGCATCAAATCCATGCAACACAAATTACTTAGCTTCGTATACTTGCGATATAAGTGATATAGCTTCAAATGCAGACGAAACAAACGAGTGATCTTCAAATCCAAGCGTAACACGTGATTTAACTTCAAATCCATGCGAAACAAATAGTTCAGCTTCAAATACTTGTGATACACATGAATTTGCTTCAGCTGCATGCGAAACAAACGATTTAGCTTCAAATCCAAGCGAAACACATGATTTAATTTCAAATCAATGCGAAGTAGAAGGCTTACCATCAAATCCATGCCACACAAATTAATTAGCATCTTATACTTGCGATATAGCTTCAAATGCAGGCGAAACACACGAGTGATCTTCACACCCAAGGGAAACACATGATTTAACTTCAAATCAATGCGAAGTAGAAGATTTACCTTCAAATCCATGCGAAACAAATGGTTTAGCTTCAAATACTTGTGATATACTTTATTTAGTTTCAGCTGCATGCGAAACAAACGAGTTAGCTTCAAATCCAAGCGAAACACATGATTTAGCTTCAAATCAATGCGAAGTAGAAGGCTTAGCATCAAATCCATGCAACACAAATTATTTAGCTTCTTAAACTTGCGATATAAGTGATAAAGCATCAAATGCAGGCGAAACAAGCGAGTGAGCTTTAAATCCAAGCGTAACACATGATTTAGCTTCAAATCAATGCGAAGTAGAAGGCTTAGCATCAAATCCATGCAACACAAATTATTTAGCTACTTATACTTGCGATATAAGTGACAAAGCTTCAAATGCAGGCGAAACAAACGAGTGATCTTCAAATCCAAGCGTAACACATGATTTAACTTCAAATCAATGGGAAGTAGAAGATTTACCTTCAAATCCATGCGAAACAAATGGTTTAGCTTCAAATACTTGTGATATACATGATTTAGCTTCAGCTGCATGCGAAACAAACGAGTTAGCTTCAAATCCAAGCGAAACACATGATTTAGCTTCAAATCAATGCGAAATAGAAGGCTTAGCATCAAATCCATGCGACACAAATTATTTAGCTTCGTATACTTGCGATATAAGTGATATAGCTTCAAATGCAGACGAAACAAACGAGTGATCTTCAAATCCAAGCGTAACACGTGATTTAACTTCAAATCCATGCGAAACAAATAGTTCAGCTTCAAATACTTGTGATACACATGAATTTGCTTCAGCTGCATGCGAAACAAACGATTTAGCTTCAAATCCAAGCGAAACAAATGATTTAATTTCAAATCAATGCTAAGTAGAAGATTTACCTTCAAATCCATGCGAAACAATTGGTTTAGCTTCAAATACTTGTGATATACATGATTTAGCTTCAGCTGCATGCGAAACAAACGAGTTAGCTTCAAATCCAAGCGAAACACATGGTTTAGCTTCAAATACTTGTGATATACATGATTTAGCTTCAGCTGCATGCGAAACAAACGAGTTAGCTTCAAATCCAAGCAAAACACATGATTTAGCTTCAAATCAATGCGAAGTAGAAGGCTTAGCATCAAATGCATGCAACACATATTATTTAGCTTCTTATACTTGCGATATAAGTGATAAAGCTTCAAATGCAGGCGAAACAAACGAGTGAGCTTTAAATCCAAGCGCAACGCATGATTTAACTTCAAATCAATGCGAAGTAGAAGGCTTAGCATCAAATCCATGCAACACAAATTATTTAGCTTCTTATACTTGCGATATAAGTGATAAAGCTTCAAATGCAGGCGAAACAAACGATTAAGCTTTAGATCCAAGCGTAACACATGATTTAACTTCAAATCAATGCGAAGTAGAAGATTTACCTTCAAATCCATGCGAAACAATTGGATTAGCTTCAAATACTTGTGACATACATGATTTAGTTTCAACTGCATGCGAAACAAACGAGTTAGCTTCAAATCCAAGCGAAACACATGATTTAGCTTCAAATCAATGCGAAATAGAAGGCTTAGCATCAAATCCATGCGACACAAATTATTTAGCTTCGTATACTTGCGATATAAGTGATATAGCTTCAAATGCAGGCGAAACACACGAATGATCTTCAAATCCGAGCGTAACACTTGATTTAGCTTCAAATCAATGCGAAGTAGAAGGCTTAGCATCAAATCCATGCAACACAAATTATTTAGCTTCTTAAACTTGCGATATAAGTGATAAAGCATCAAATGCAGGCGAAACAAACGAGTGAGCTTTAAATCCAAGCGTAACACATGATTTAGCTTCAAATCAATGCGAAGTAGAAGGCTTAGCATCAAATCCATGCAACACAAATTATTTTGCTTCTTATACTTGCGATATAAGTGATATAGCTTGAAATGCAGGCGAAACACACGAGTGATCTTCAAATCCAAGCGTAACACATGATTTAACTTCAAATCAATGCGAAGTAGAAGATTTAGGTTCAAATCCATGCGAAACAAATGGTTTAGCTTCAAATACTTGTGATATACATGATTTAGCTTCAGCTGCATGCGAAACAAACGAGTTAGCTTCAAATCCAAGCGAAACACATGATTAAGCTTCAAATCAATACGAAGTAGAAGGCTTAGCATCAAATCCATGCAACACAAATTATTTAGCTTCTTATACTTGCGATATAAGTGATAAAGCTTCAAATGCAGGCGAAACAAACGATTAAGCTTTAGATCCAAGCGTAACACATGATTTAACTTCAAATCAATGCGAAGTAGAAGATTTACCTTCAAATCCATGCGAAACAAATGGTTTAGCTTCAAATACTTGTGATATACATGATTCAGCTTCAGCTGCATGCGAAACAAACGAGTTAGCTTCAAATCCAAGCGAAACACATGATTTAGCTTCAAATCAATGCGAAGTAGAAGGCTTAGCATCAAATCCATGCAACACAAATTATTTAGCTTCTTAAACTTGGTATATAAGTGATAAAGCATCAAATGCAGGCGAAACAAACGAGTGAGCTTTAAATCCAAGCGTAACACTTGATTTAACTTCAAATCCATGCGAAACAAATGGTTCCGCTTCAAATACTTGTGATACACATGAATTTGCTTCAGCTGCATGCGGAACAAACGATTTAGCTTCACACCCAAGGGAAACATATGATTTAACTTCAAATCAATGCGAAGTAGATGGCATACCATCAAATCCATGCAACACAAATTATTTAGCTTCTTATACTTGCGATATATGTGATATAGCTTCAAATGCAGGCGAGACATATGAGTTAGCTTCAAATCCAAGCGAAACACATGATTTAGCTTCAAATCAATGCGAAATAGAAGGCTTAGCATAAAATCCATGCGACACAAATTATTTAGCTTCGTATAATTGCGATATAAGTGATATAGCTTCAAATGCAGGTGAAACAAACGAGAGATCTTCAAATCCAAGCGTAACACATGATTTAACTTCAAATCAATGGGAAGTAGGAGATTTACCTTCAAATCCATGCGAAACAAATGGCTTAGCTTAAAATACTTGTGATACACATGATTTAGCTACGGCTGCATGCGAAACAAACGAGTTAGCTTCAAATCCAAGCGAAACACATGATTTAGCTTCAAATCAATGCGAAATAGAAGGCTTAGCATCAAATCCATGCGACACAAATTATTTAGCTTCGTATACTTGCAATATAAGTGATATAGCTTCAAATGCAGGTGAAACAAACCAGTGATCTCCAAATCCAAGCGTAACACTTGATTTAATTTCAAATCAATGGGAAGTAGAAGATTTTCCTTCAAATCCATACGAAACAAATGGTTTAGCTTCAAATACTTGTGATATACATGATTTAGCTTCAGCTGCATGCAAAACAAACGAGTTAGCTTCAAATCCAAGCGAAACACATGATTTAGCTTCAAATCAATGCGAAATAGAAGGCTTAGCATCAAATCCATGCGACACATATTATTTAGCTCCGTATACTTGCGATATAAGTGATATAGCTTCAAATGCAGGTGAAACAAACGAGTGATCTTCAAATCCAAGCGTAACACATGATTTAACTTCAAATCAATGGGAAATAGAAGATTTACCTTCCAATCCATGCGAAACAAATGGTTTAGCTTCAAATACTTGTGATATACATGATTTAGCTTCGGCTGCATGCGAAACAAACGAGTTAGCTTCAAATCCAAGCGAAACACATGATTTAGCTTCAAATCAATGCGAAATAGAAGGCTTAGCATCAAATCCATGCGACACAAATTATTTAGCTTCTTATACTTGCGATATAAGTGATAAAGCTTCAAATGCAGACGAAACAAACGAGTGAACTTTAAATCCAAGCGCAACACATGATTTAACTTCAAATCAATGCGAAGTAGAAGATTTACCTTCAAATCCATGCGAAACAATTGGTTTAGCTTCAAATACTTGTGATATACATGATTTAGCTTCGGCTGCATGCGAAACAAACGAGTTAGCTTCAAATCCAAGCGAAACACATGATTTAGCTTCAAATCAATGCGAAATAGAAGGCTTAGCATCAAATCCATGCGACACAAATTATTTAGCTTCGTATACTTGCGATATAAGTGATATAGCTTCAAATGCAGGTGACACAAACGAGTGATCTTCAAATCCAAGCGTAACACATGATTTAACTTCAAATCAATGGGAAGTAGAAGATTTACCTTCAAATCCATGCGAAACAAATGGTTTAGCTTCAAATACTTGTGATACACATGATTTTGCTTCGGCTGCATGCGAAACAAACGAGTTAGCATAAAATCCACGCAAAACACATGATTTAGCTTCAAATCAATGCGAAATAGAAGGCTTAGCATCAAATCAATGCGACATAAATTATTTAGCTTCTTATACTTGCAATATAAGTGATATAGCTTCAAATGCAGGTGAAACACTCCAGTGATCTTCAAATCCAAGCGTAACACTTGATTTAACTTCAAATCAATGGGAAGTAGAAGATTTACCTTCAAATCCATGCGAAACAAATGGTTTAGCTTCAAATACTTGTGATATACATGATTTAGCTTCAGCTTCATGCGAAACAAACGAGTTAGCTTCAAATCCAAGCGAAACACATGATTTAGCTTCAAATCAATGCGAAGTAGAAGATTTACCTTCAAATCCATTTCTAAACAAATGGTTTAGCTTCAAATACTTGTGATATACATGATTTAGCTTCAGCTGCATGCGAAACAAACGAGTTAGCTTCAAATCCAAGCGAAACACATGATTTAGCTTCAAATCAATGCGAAATAGAAGGCTTAGCATCAAATCCATGCAACACAAATTACTTAGCTTCGTATACTTGCGATATAAGTGATATAGCTTCAAATGCAGACGAAACAAACGAGTGATCTTCAAATCCAAGCGTAACACGTGATTTAACTTCAAATCCATGCGAAACAAATAGTTCAGCTTCAAATACTTGTGATACACATGAATTTGCTTCAGCTGCATGCGAAACAAACGATTTAGCTTCAAATCCAAGCGAAACACATGATTTAATTTCAAATCAATGCGAAGTAGAAGGCTTACCATCAAATCCATGCAACACAAATGAATTAGCTTCTTATACTTGCGATATAGCTTCAAATGCAGGCGAAACACACGAGTGATCTTCAAATCCAAGCGAAACACATGATTTAATTTCAAATCAATGCGAAGTAGAAGATTTACCTTCAAATCCATGCGAAACAATTGGTTTAGCTTCAAATACTTGTGATATACATGATTTAGCTTCAGCTGCATGCGAAACAAACGAGTTAGCTTCAAATCCAAGCGAAACACATGGTTTAGCTTCAAATACTTGTGATATACATGATTTAGCTTCAGCTGCATGCGAAACAAACGAGTTAGCTTCAAATCCAAGCGAAACACATGATTAAGCTTCAAATCAATGCGAAGTAGAAGGCTTAGCATCAAATCCATGCAACACAAATTATTTAGCTTCTTATACTTGCGATATAAGTGATAAAGCTTCAAATGCAGGCGAAACAAACGATTAAGCTTTAGATCCAAGCGTAACACATGATTTAACTTCAAATCAATGCGAAGTAGAAGATTTACCTTCAAATCCATGCGAAACAAATGGTTTAGCTTCAAATACTTGTGATATACATGATTCAGCTTCAGCTGCATGCGAAACAAACGAGTTAGCTTCAAATCCAAGCGAAACACATGATTTAGCTTCAAATCAATGCGAAGTAGAAGGCTTAGCATCAAATCCATGCAACACAAATTATTTAGCTTCTTAAACTTGCGATATAAGTGATAAAGCATCAAATGCAGGCGAAACAAACGAGTGAGCTTTAAATCCAAGCGTAACACCTGATTTAACTTCAAATCCATGCGAAACAAATGGTTCCGCTTCAAATACTTGTGATACACATGAATTTGCTTCAGCTGCATGCGGAACAAACGATTTAGCTTCACACCCAAGGGAAACATATGATTTAACTTCAAATCAATGCGAAGTAGATGGCATACCATCAAATCCATGCAACACAAATTATTTAGCTTCTTATACTTGCGATATATGTGATATAGCTTCAAATGCAGGCGAGACATATGAGTTAGCTTCAAATCCAAGCGAAACACATGATTTAGCTTCAAATCAATGCGAAATAGAAGGCTTAGCATAAAATCCATGCGACACAAATTATTTAGCTTCGTATAATTGCGATATAAGTGATATAGCTTCAAATGCAGGTGAAACAAACGAGAGATCTTCAAATCCAAGCGTAACACATGATTTAACTTCAAATCAATGGGAAGTAGGAGATTTACCTTCAAATCCATGCGAAACAAATGGCTTAGCTTAAAATACTTGTGATACACATGATTTAGCTACGGCTGCATGCGAAACAAACGAGTTAGCTTCAAATCCAAGCGAAACACATGATTTAGCTTCAAATCAATGCGAAATAGAAGGCTTAGCATCAAATCCATGCGACACAAATTATTTAGCTTCGTATACTTGCAATATAAGTGATATAGCTTCAAATGCAGGTGAAACAAACCAGTGATCTCCAAATCCAAGCGTAACACTTGATTTAATTTCAAATCAATGGGAAGTAGAAGATTTTCCTTCAAATCCATGCGAAACAAATGGTTTAGCTTCAAATACTTGTGATATACATGATTTAGCTTCAGCTGCATGCAAAACAAACGAGTTAGCTTCAAATCCAAGCGAAACACATGATTTAGCTTCAAATCAATGCGAAATAGAAGGCTTAGCATCAAATCCATGCGACACATATTATTTAGCTCCGTATACTTGCGATATAAGTGATATAGCTTCAAATGCAGGTGAAACAAACGAGTGATCTTCAAATCCAAGCGTAACACATGATTTAACTTCAAATCAATGGGAAATAGAAGATTTACCTTCCAATCCATGCGAAACAAATGGTTTAGCTTCAAATACTTGTGATATACATGATTTAGCTTCGGCTGCATGCGAAACAAACGAGTTAGCTTCAAATCCAAGCGAAACACATGATTTAGCTTCAAATCAATGCGAAATAGAAGGCTTAGCATCAAATCCATGCGACACAAATTATTTAGCTTCTTATACTTGCGATATAAGTGATAAAGCTTCAAATGCAGACGAAACAAACGAGTGAACTTTAAATCCAAGCGCAACACATGATTTAACTTCAAATCAATGCGAAGTAGAAGATTTACCTTCAAATCCATGCGAAACAATTGGTTTAGCTTCAAATACTTGTGATATACATGATTTAGCTTCGGCTGCATGCGAAACAAACGAGTTAGCATAAAATCCACGCAAAACACATGATTTAGCTTCAAATCAATGCGAAATAGAAGGCTTAGCATCAAATCAATGCGACATAAATTATTTAGCTTCTTATACTTGCAATATAAGTGATATAGCTTCAAATGCAGGTGAAACACTCCAGTGATCTTCAAATCCAAGCGTAACACTTGATTTAACTTCAAATCAATGGGAAGTAGAAGATTTACCTTCAAATCCATGCGAAACAAATGGTTTAGCTTCAAATACTTGTGATATACATGATTTAGCTTCAGCTTCATGCGAAACAAACGAGTTAGCTTCAAATCCAAGCGAAACACATGATTTAGCTTCAAATCAATGCGAAGTAGAAGATTTACCTTCAAATCCATTTCTAAACAAATGGTTTAGCTTCAAATACTTGTGATATACATGATTTAGCTTCAGCTGCATGCGAAACAAACGAGTTAGCTTCAAATCCAAGCGAAACACATGATTTAGCTTCAAATCAATGCGAAATAGAAGGCTTAGCATCAAATCCATGCAACACAAATTACTTAGCTTCGTATACTTGCGATATAAGTGATATAGCTTCAAATGCAGACGAAACAAACGAGTGATCTTCAAATCCAAGCGTAACACGTGATTTAACTTCAAATCCATGCGAAACAAATAGTTCAGCTTCAAATACTTGTGATACACATGAATTTGCTTCAGCTGCATGCGAAACAAACGATTTAGCTTCAAATCCAAGCGAAACACATGATTTAATTTCAAATCAATGCGAAGTAGAAGGCTTACCATCAAATCCATGCAACACAAATGAATTAGCTTCTTATACTTGCGATATAGCTTCAAATGCAGGCGAAACACACGAGTGATCTTCACACCCAAGGGAAACACATGATTTAACTTCAAATCAATGCGAAGTAGAAGATTTACCTTCAAATCCATGCGAAACAAATGGTTTAGCTTCAAATACTTGTGATATACTTTATTTAGTTTCAGCTGCATGCGAAACAAACGAGTTAGCTTCAAATCCAAGCGAAACACATGATTTAGCTTCAAATCAATGCGAAGTAGAAGGCTTAGCATCAAATCCATGCAACACAAATTATTTAGCTTCTTAAACTTGCGATATAAGTGATAAAGCATCAAATGCAGGCGAAACAAGCGAGTGAGCTTTAAATCCAAGCGTAACACATGATTTAGCTTCAAATCAATGCGAAGTAGAAGGCTTAGCATCAAATCCATGCAACACAAATTATTTAGCTTCTTATACTTGCGATATAAGTGATAAAGCTTCAAATGCAGGCGAAACAAACGAGTGATCTTCAAATCCAAGCGTAACACATGATTTAAATTCAAATCAATGGGAAGTAGAAGATTTACCTTCAAATCCATGCGAAACAAATGGTTTAGCTTCAAATACTTGTGATATACATGATTTAGCTTCAGCTGCATGCGAAACAAACGAGTTAGCTTCAAATCCAAGCGAAACACATGATTTAGCTTCAAATCAATGCGAAATAGAAGGCTTAGCTTCAAATCCATGCGACACAAATTATTTAGCTTCGTATACTTGCGATATAAGTGATATAGCTTCAAATGCAGACGAAACAAACGAGTGATCTTCAAATCCAAGCGTAACACGTGATTTAACTTCAAATCAATGCGAAGTAGAAGGCTTAGCATCAAATCCATGCAACACAAATTATTTAGCTTCTTATACTTGCGATATAAGTGATAAAGCTTCAAATGCAGGCGAAACAAACGAGTGATCTTCAAATCCAAGCGTAACACATGATTTAACTTCAAATCAATGGGAAGTAGAAGATTTACCTTCAAATCCATGCGAAACAAATGGTTTAGCTTCAAATACTTGTGATATACATGATTTAGTTTCAGCTGCATGCGAAACAAACGAGTTAGCTTCAAATCCAAGCGAAACACATGATTTAGCTTCAAATCAATGCGAAGTAGAAGGCTTAGCATCAAATCCATGCGACACAAATTATTTAGCTTCGTATACTTGCGATATAAGTGATATAGCTTCAAATGCAGACGAAACAAACGAGTGTTCTTCAAATCCAATCGTAACACGTGATTTAACTTCAAATCCATGCGAATCAAATGGTTCAGCTTCAAATACTTGTGATATACATGATTTAGTTTCAGCTGCATGCGAAACAAACGAGTTAGCTTCAAATCCAAGCGAAACACATGATTTAGCTTCAAATCAATGCGAAGTAGAAGGCTTAGCATCAAATCCATGCAACACAAATTCTTTAGCTTCTTATACTTGCGATATAAGTGATAAAGCAACAAATGCAGGCGAAACAAACAAGTGAGCTTTAAATCCAAGCGTAACACATGATTTAACTTCAAATCAATGCGAAGTAGAAGATTTACCTTCAAATCCATGCGAAACAAATGGTTTAACTTCAAATACTTGTGATATACATGATTTGGCTTCAGCTACATGCGAAACATACGAGTTAGCTTCACACCCAAGGGAAACACATGATTTAACTTCAAATCAATGCGAAGTAGAAGGCTTACCATCAAATCCAAGCAACACAAATTATTTAGCTTCTTATACTTGCGATATAAGTGATATAGCTTCAAATGCAGGCGAAACAAACGAATGAGCTTTAAATCCAAGCGTAACACATGATTTAACTTCAAATCAATGCGAAGTAGAAGATTTACCTTCAAATCCATGCGAAACAAATGGTTTAGCTTCAGATACTTGTGATATACATGATTTAGCTTCAACTGCATGCGAAACAAACGAGTTAGCTTCAAATCCAAGCGAAACACATGATTTAGCATCAAATCAATGCGAAATAGGAGGCTTAGCATCAAATCCATGCGACACAAATTATTTAGCTTCGTATACTTGCGATATAAGTGATATAGCTTCAAATGCAGGTGAAACAAACGAGAGATCTTCAAATCCAAGCGTAACACATGATTTAACTTCAAATCAATAGGAAGTAGGAGATTTACCTTCAAATCCATGCGAAACAAATGGCTTAGCTTAAAATACTTGTGATACACATGATTTAGCTACGGCTGCATGCGAAACAAACGAGTTAGCTTCAAATCCAAGCGAAACACATGATTTAGCTTCAAATCAATGCGAAATAGAAGGCTTAGCATCAAATCCATGCGACACAAATTATTTAGCTTCGTATACTTGCAATATAAGTGATATAGCTTCAAATGCAGGTGAAACAAACCAGTGATCTCCAAATCCAAGCGTAACACTTGATTTAACTTCAAATCAATGGGAAGTAGAAGATTTTCCTTCAAATCCATGCGAAACAAATGGTTTAGCTTCAAATACTTGCGATATACATGATTTAGCTTCAGCTGCATGCAAAACAAACGAGTTAGCTTCAAATCCAAGCGAAACACATGATTTAGCTTCAAATCAATGCGAAATAGAAGGCTTAGCATCAAATCCATGCGACACATATTATTTAGCTCCGTATACTTGCGATATAAGTGATATAGCTACAAATGCAGGTGAAACAAACGAGTGATCTTCAAATCCAAGCGTAACACATGATTTAACTTCAAATCAATGGGAAATAGAAGATTTACCTTCCAATCCATGCGAAACAAATGGTTTAGCTTCAAATACTTGTGATATACATGATTTAGCTTCGGCTGCATGCGAAACAAACGAGTTAGCTTCAAATCCAAGCGAAACACATGATTTAGCTTCAAATCAATGCGAAATAGAAGGCTTAGCATCAAATCCATGCGACACAAATTATTTAGCTTCTTATACTTGCGATATAAGTGATAAAGCTTCAAATGCAGACGAAAAAAACGAGTGAACTTTAAATCCAAGCGCAACACATGATTTAACTTCAAATCAATGCGAAGTAGAAGATTTACCTTCAAATCCATGCGAAACAATTGGTTTAGCTTCAAATACTTGTGATATACATGATTTAGCTTCGGCTGCATGCGAAACAAACGAGTTAGCTTCAAATCCAAGCGAAACACATGATTTAGCTTCAAATCAATGCGAAATAGAAGGCTTAGCATCAAATCCATGCGACACAAATTATTTAGCTTCGTATACTTGCGATATAAGTGATATAGCTTCAAATGCAGGTGACACAAACGAGTGATCTTCAAATCCAAGCGTAACACATGATTTAACTTCAAATCAATGGGAAGTAGAAGATTTACCTTCAAATCCATGCGAAACAAATGGTTTAGCTTCAAATACTTGTGATACACATGATTTTGCTTCGGCTGCATGCGAAACAAACGAGTTAGCATAAAATCCACGCAAAACACATGATTTAGCTTCAAATCAATGCGAAATAGAAGGCTTAGCATCAAATCAATGCGACATAAATTATTTAGCTTCGTATACTTGCAATATAAGTGATATAGCTTCAAATGCAGGTGAAACACTCCAGTGATCTTCAAATCCAAGCGTAACACTTGATTTAACTTCAAATCAATGGGAAGTAGAAGATTTACCTTCAAATCCATGCGAAACAAATGGTTTAGCTTCAAATACTTGTGATATACATGATTTAGCTTCAGCTTCATGCGAAACAAACGAGTTAGCTTCAAATCCAAGCGAAACACATGATTTAGCTTCAAATCAATGCGAAGTAGAAGATTTACCTTCAAATCCATTTCTAAACAAATGGTTTAGCTTCAAATACTTGTGATATACATGATTTAGCTTCAGCTGCATGCGAAACAAACGAGTTAGCTTCAAATCCAAGCGAAACACATGATTTAATTTCAAATCAATGCGAAGTAGAAGGCTTACCATCAAATCCATGCAACACAAATTAATTAGCTTCTTATACTTGCGATATAGCTTCAAATGCAGGCGAAACACACGAGTGATCTTCACACCCAAGGGAAACACATGATTTAACTTCAAATCAATGCGAAGTAGAAGATTTACCTACAAATCCATGCGAAACAAATGGTTTAGCTTCAAATACTTGTGATATACTTTATTTAGTTTCAGCTGCATGCGAAACAAACGAGTTAGCTTCAAATCCAAGCGAAACACATGATTTAGCTTCAAATCAATGCGAAGTAGAAGGCTTAGCATCAAATCCATGCAACACAAATTATTTAGCTTCTTATACTTGCGATATAAGTGATAAAGCTTCAAATGCAGGCGAAACAAACGAGTGATCTTCAAATCCAAGCGTAACACATGATTTAACTTCAAATCAATGGGAAGTAGAAGATTTACCTTCAAATCCATGCGAAACAAATGGTTTAGCTTCAAATACTTGTGATATACATGATTTAGCTTCAGCTGCATGCGAAACAAACGAGTTAGCTTCAAATCCAAGCGAAACACATGATTTAGCTTCAAATCAATGCGAAGTAGAAGGCTTAGCATCAAATCCATGCGACACAAATTATTTAGCTTCGTATACTTGCGATATAAGTGATATAGCTTCAAATGCAGACGAAACAAACGAGTGATCTTCAAATCCAAGCGTAACACGTGATTTAACTTCAAATCCATGCGAAACAAATAGTTCAGCTTCAAATACTTGTGATATACATCATTTAGCTTCAGCTGCAGGCGAAACAAACGAGTTAGCTTCAAATCCAAGCGAAACACATGATTAAGCTTCAAATCAATGCGAAGTAGAAGGCTTAGCATCAAATCCATGCAACACAAATTATTTAGGTTCTTATACTTGCGATATAAGTGATAAAGCTTCAAATGCAGGCGAAACAAACGATTAAGCTTTAGATCCAAGCGTAACACATGATTTAACTTCAAATCAATGCGAAGTAGAAGATTTACCTTCAAATCCATGCGAAACAATTGGATTAGCTTCAAATACTTGTGACATACATGATTTAGTTTCAACTGCATGCGAAACAAACGAGTTAGCTTGAAATCCAAGCGAAACACATGATTTAGCTTCAAATCAATGCGAAATAGAAGGCTTAGCATCAAATCCATGCGACACAAATTATTTAGCTTCGTATACTTGCGATATAAGTGATATAGCTTCAAATGCAGGCGAAACACACGAATGATCTTCAAATCCGAGCGTAACACTTGATTTAGCTTCAAATCAATGCGAAGTAGAAGGCTTAGCATCAAATCCATGCAACACAAATTATTTAGCTTCTTAAACTTGCGATATAAGTGATAAAGCATCAAATGCAGGCGAAACAAACGAGTGAGCTTTAAATCCAAGCGTAACACATGATTTAGCTTCAAATCAATGCGAAGTAGAAGGCTTAGCATCAAATCCATGCAACACAAATTATTTTGCTTCTTATACTTGCGATATAAGTGATATAGCTTGAAATGCAGGCGAAACACACGAGTGATCTTCAAATCCAAGCGAAACACATGATTTAGCTTCAAATCAATGCGAAATAGAAGGCTTAGCATCAAATCCATGCGACACAAATTATTTAGCTTCGTATACTTGCGATATAAGTGATATAGCTTCAAATGCAGGCGAAACACACGAATGATCTTCAAATCCGAGCGTAACACTTGATTTAGCTTCAAATCAATGCGAAGTAGAAGGCTTAGCATCAAATCCATGCAACACAAATTATTTAGCTTCTTAAACTTGCGATATAAGTGATAAAGCATCAAATGCAGGCGAAACAAACGAGTGAGCTTTAAATCCAAGCGTAACACATGATTTAGCTTCAAATCAATGCGAAGTAGAAGGCTTAGCATCAAATCCATGCAACACAAATTATTTTGCTTCTTATACTTGCGATATAAGTGATATAGCTTGAAATGCAGGCGAAACACACGAGTGAGCTTTAAATCCAAGCGTAACACATGATTTAGCTTCAAATCAATGCGAAGTAGAAGGCTTAGCATCAAATCCATGCAACACAAATTATTTAGCTTCTTAAACTTGCGATATAAGTGATAAAGCATCAAATGCAGGCGAAACAAACGAGTGAGCTTTAAATCCAAGCGTAACACATGATTTAGCTTCAAATCAATGCGAAGTAGAAGGCTTAGCATCAAATCCATGCAACACAAATTATTTTGCTTCTTATACTTGCGATATAAGTGATATAGCTTGAAATGCAGGCGAAACACACGAGTGAGCTTTAAATCCAAGCGTAACACATGATTTAGCTTCAAATCAATGCGAAGTAGAAGGCTTAGCATCAAATCCATGCAACACAAATTATTTTGCTTCTTATACTTGCGATATAAGTGATATAGCTTGAAATGCAGGCGAAACACACGAGTGATCTTCAAATCCAAGCGTAACACATGATTTAACTTCAAATCAATGCGAAGTAGAAGATTTAGGTTCAAATCCATGCGAAACAAATGGTTTAGCTTCAAATACTTGTGATATACATGATTTAGCTTCAGCTGCATGCGAAACAAACGAGTTAGCTTCAAATCCAAGCGAAACACATGATTAAGCTTCAAATCAATGCGAAGTAGAAGGCTTAGCATCAAATCCATGCAACACAAATTATTTAGCTTCTTATACTTGCGATATAAGTGATAAAGCTTCAAATGCAGGCGAAACAAACGATTAAGCTTTAGATCCAAGCGTAACACATGATTTAACTTCAAATCAATGCGAAGTAGAAGATTTACCTTGAAATCCATGCGAAACAATTGGTTTAGCTTCAAATACTTGTGATATACATGATTCAGCTTCAGCTGCATGCGAAACAAACGAGTTAGCTTCAAATCCAAGCGATTCACATGATTTAGCTTCAAATCAATGCGAAATAGAAGGCTTAGCATCAAATCCATGCGACACAAATTATTTAGCTTCGTATACTTGCGATATAAGTGATATAGCTTCAAATGCAGGCGAAACACACGAATGATCTACAAATCCGAGCGTAACACTTGATTTAGCTTCAAATCAATGCGAAGTAGGAGATTTACCTTCAAATCCATGCGAAACAAATGGCTTAGCTTAAAATACTTGTGATACACATGATTTAGCTTCGGCTGCATGCGAAACAAACGAGTTAGCTTCAAATCCAAGCGAAACACATGATTTAGCTTCAAATCAATGCGAAGTAGAAGGCTTAGCATCAAATCCATGCAACACAAATTATTTAGCTTCTTAAACTTGCGATATAAGTGATAAAGCTTCAAATGCAGACGAAACAAACGAGTGAGCTTTAAATCCAAGCGCAACACATGATTTAACTTCAAATCAATGCGAAGTAGAAGATTTACCTTCAAATCCATGCGAAACAATTGGTTTAGCTTCAAATACTTGTGATATACATGATTTAGCTTCAGCTGCATGCGAAACAAACGAGTTAGCTTCAAATCCAAGCGAAACACATGGTTTAGCTTCAAATACTTGTGATATACATGATTTAGCTTCAGCTGCATGCGAAACAAACGAGTTAGCTTCAAATCCAAGCGAAACACATGATTTAGCTTCAAATCAATGCGAAGTAGAAGGCTTAGCATCAAATGCATGCAACACATATTATTTAGCTTCTTATACTTGCGATATAAGTGATAAAGCTTCAAATGCAGGCGAAACAAACGAGTGAGCTTTAAATCCAAGCGCAACGCATGATTTAACTTCAAATCAATGCGAAGTAGAAGATTTACCTTCAAATCCATGCGAAACAATTGGATTAGCTTCAAATACTTGTGACATACATGATTTAGTTTCAACTGCATGCGAAACAAACGAGTTGGCTTCAAATCCAAGCGAAACACATGATTTAGCTTCAAATCAATGCGAAATAGAAGGCTTAGCATCAAATCCATGCGACACAAATTATTTAGCTTCGTATACTTGCAATATAAGTGATATAGCTTCAAATGCAGGTGAAACAAACGAGTGATCTTCAAATCCGAGCGTAACACTTGATTTAGCTTCAAATCAATGCGAAGTAGAAGGCTTAGCATCAAATCCATGCAACACAAATTATTTTGCTTCTTATACTTGCGATATAAGTGATATAGCTTGAAATGCAGGCGAAACACACGAGTGATCTTCAAATCCAAGCGTAACACATGATTTAACTTCAAATCAATGCGAAGTAGAAGATTTAGGTTCAAATCCATGCGAAACAAATGGTTTAGCTTCAAATACTTGTGATATACATGATTTAGCTTCAGCTGCATGCGAAACAAACGAGTTAGCTTCAAATCCAAGCGAAACACATGATTAAGCTTCAAATCAATGCGAAGTAGAAGGCTTAGCATCAAATCCATGCAACACAAATTATTTAGCTTCTTATACTTGCGATATAAGTGATAAAGCTTCAAATGCAGGCGAAACAAACGATTAAGCTTTAGATCCAAGCGTAACACATGATTTAACTTCAAATCAATGCGAAGTAGAAGATTTACCTTCAAATCCATGCGAAACAATTGGATTAGCTTCAAATACTTGTGACATACATGATTTAGTTTCAACTGCATGCGAAACAAACGAGTTAGCTTCAAATCCAAGCGATTCACATGATTTAGCTTCAAATCAATGCGAAATAGAAGGCTTAGCATCAAATCCATGCGACACAAATTATTTAGCTTCGTATACTTGCGATATAAGTGATATAGCTTCAAATGCAGGCGAAACACACGAATGATCTACAAATCCGAGCGTAACACTTGATTTAGCTTCAAATCAATGCGAAGTAGAAGGCTTAGCATCAAATCCATGCAACACAAATTATTTAGCTTCTTAAACTTGCGATATAAGTGATAAAGCATCAAATGCAGGCGAAACAAGCGAGTGAGCTTTAAATCCAAGCGTAACACATGATTTAGCTTCAAATCAATGCGAAGTAGAAGGCTTAGCATCAAATCCATGCAACACAAATTATTTAGCTTCTTATACTTGCGATATAAGTGATAAAGCTTCAAATGCAGGCGAAACAAACGAGTGATCTTCAAATCCAAGCGTAACACATGATTTAACTTCAAATCAATGGGAAGTAGAAGATTTACCTTCAAATCCATGCGAAACAAATGGTTTAGCTTCAAATACTTGTGATATACATGATTTAGCTTCAGCTGCATGCGAAACAAACGAGTTAGCTTCAAATCCAAGCGAAACACATGATTTAGCTTCAAATCAATGCGAAATAGAAGGCTTAGCATCAAATCCATGCGACACAAATTATTTAGCTTCGTATACTTGCGATATAAGTGATATAGCTTCAAATGCAGGCGAAACACACGAATGATCTTCAAATCCGAGCGTAACACTTGATTTAGCTTCAAATCAATGCGAAGTAGAAGGCTTAGCATCAAATCCATGCAACACAAATTATTTAGCTTCTTAAACTTGCGATATAAGTGATAAAGCATCAAATGCAGGCGAAACAAACGAGTGAGCTTTAAATCCAAGCGTAACACATGATTTAGCTTCAAATCAATGCGAAGTAGAAGGCTTAGCATCAAATCCATGCAACACAAATTATTTAGCTTCTTATACTTGCGATATAAGTGATAAAGCTTCAAATGCAGGCGAAACAAACGAGTGATCTTCAAATCCAAGCGTAACACATGATTTAACTTCAAATCAATGGGAAGTAGAAGATTTACCTTCAAATCCATGCGAAACAAATGGTTTAGCTTCAAATACTTGTGACATACATGATTTAGTTTCAACTGCATGCGAAACAAACGAGTTGGCTTCAAATCCAAGCGAAACACATGATTTAGCTTCAAATCAATGCGAAATAGAAGGCTTAGCATCAAATCCATGCGACACAAATTATTTAGCTTCGTATACTTGCAATATAAGTGATATAGCTTCAAATGCAGGTGAAACAAACGAGTGATCTTCAAATCCGAGCGTAACACTTGATTTAGCTTCAAATCAATGCGAAGTAGAAGGCTTAGCATCAAATCCATGCAACACAAATTATTTTGCTTCTTATACTTGCGATATAAGTGATATAGCTTGAAATGCAGGCGAAACACACGAGTGATCTTCAAATCCAAGCGTAACACATGATTTAACTTCAAATCAATGCGAAGTAGAAGATTTAGGTTCAAATCCATGCGAAACAAATGGTTTAGCTTCAAATACTTGTGATATACATGATTTAGCTTCAGCTGCAGGCGAAACAAACGAGTTAGCTTCAAATCCAAGCGAAACACATGATTAAGCTTCAAATCAATGCGAAGTAGAAGGCTTAGCATCAAATCCATGCAACACAAATTATTTAGGTTCTTATACTTGCGATATAAGTGATAAAGCTTCAAATGCAGGCGAAACAAACGATTAAGCTTTAGATCCAAGCGTAACACATGATTTAACTTCAAATCAATGCGAAGTAGAAGATTTACCTTCAAATCCATGCGAAACAATTGGATTAGCTTCAAATACTTGTGACATACATGATTTAGTTTCAACTGCATGCGAAACAAACGAGTTAGCTTGAAATCCAAGCGAAACACATGATTTAGCTTCAAATCAATGCGAAATAGAAGGCTTAGCATCAAATCCATGCGACACAAATTATTTAGCTTCGTATACTTGCGATATAAGTGATATAGCTTCAAATGCAGGCGAAACACACGAATGATCTTCAAATCCGAGCGTAACACTTGATTTAGCTTCAAATCAATGCGAAGTAGAAGGCTTAGCATCAAATCCATGCAACACAAATTATTTAGCTTCTTAAACTTGCGATATAAGTGATAAAGCATCAAATGCAGGCGAAACAAACGAGTGAGCTTTAAATCCAAGCGTAACACATGATTTAGCTTCAAATCAATGCGAAGTAGAAGGCTTAGCATCAAATCCATGCAACACAAATTATTTTGCTTCTTATACTTGCGATATAAGTGATATAGCTTGAAATGCAGGCGAAACACACGAGTGATCTTCAAATCCAAGCGTAACACATGATTTAACTTCAAATCAATGCGAAGTAGAAGATTTAGGTTCAAATCCATGCGAAACAAATGGTTTAGCTTCAAATACTTGTGATATACATGATTTAGCTTCAGCTGCATGCGAAACAAACGAGTTAGCTTCAAATCCAAGCGAAACACATGATTAAGCTTCAAATCAATGCGAAGTAGAAGGCTTAGCATCAAATCCATGCAACACAAATTATTTAGCTTCTTATACTTGCGATATAAGTGATAAAGCTTCAAATGCAGGCGAAACAAACGATTAAGCTTTAGATCCAAGCGTAACACATGATTTAACTTCAAATCAATGCGAAGTAGAAGATTTACCTTGAAATCCATGCGAAACAATTGGTTTAGCTTCAAATACTTGTGATATACATGATTCAGCTTCAGCTGCATGCGAAACAAACGAGTTAGCTTCAAATCCAAGCGAAACACATGATTTAGCTTCAAATCAATGCGAAATAGAAGGCTTAGCATCAAATCCATGTAACACAAATTATGTAGCTTCTTATACTTGCGATATAAGTGATACAGCTTCAATTGCAGGCGAAACACACGAATGATCTTCAAATCCAAGCGTAACACATGATTTAACTTCAAATCAATGGGAAGTAGGAGATTTACCTTCAAATCCATGCGAAACAAATGGCTTAGCTTAAAATACTTGTGATACACATGATTTAGCTTCGGCTGCATGCGAAACAAACGAGTTAGCTTCAAATCCAAGCGAAACACATGATTTAGCTTCAAATCAATGCGAAGTAGAAGGCTTAGCATCAAATCCATGCAACACAAATTATTTAGCTTCTTAAACTTGCGATATAAGTGATAAAGCTTCAAATGCAGACGAAACAAACGAGTGAGCTTTAAATCCAAGCGCAACACATGATTTAACTTCAAATCAATGCGAAGTAGAAGATTTACCTTCAAATCCATGCGAAACAATTGGTTTAGCTTCAAATACTTGTGATATACATGATTTAGCTTCAGCTGCATGCGAAACAAACGAGTTAGCTTCAAATCCAAGCGAAACACATGGTTTAGCTTCAAATACTTGTGATATACATGATTTAGCTTCAGCTGCATGCGAAACAAACGAGTTAGCTTCAAATCCAAGCGAAACACATGATTTAGCTTCAAATCAATGCGAAGTAGAAGGCTTAGCATCAAATGCATGCAACACATATTATTTAGCTTCTTATACTTGCGATATAAGTGATAAAGCTTCAAATGCAGGCGAAACAAACGAGTGAGCTTTAAATCCAAGCGCAACGCATGATTTAACTTCAAATCAATGCGAAGTAGAAGATTTACCTTCAAATCCATGCGAAACAATTGGATTAGCTTCAAATACTTGTGACATACATGATTTAGTTTCAACTGCATGCGAAACAAACGAGTTGGCTTCAAATCCAAGCGAAACACATGATTTAGCTTCAAATCAATGCGAAATAGAAGGCTTAGCATCAAATCCATGCGACACAAATTATTTAGCTTCGTATACTTGCAATATAAGTGATATAGCTTCAAATGCAGGTGAAACAAACGAGTGATCTTCAAATCCGAGCGTAACACTTGATTTAGCTTCAAATCAATGCGAAGTAGAAGGCTTAGCATCAAATCCATGCAACACAAATTATTTTGCTTCTTATACTTGCGATATAAGTGATATAGCTTGAAATGCAGGCGAAACACACGAGTGATCTTCAAATCCAAGCGTAACACATGATTTAACTTCAAATCAATGCGAAGTAGAAGATTTAGGTTCAAATCCATGCGAAACAAATGGTTTAGCTTCAAATACTTGTGATATACATGATTTAGCTTCAGCTGCATGCGAAACAAACGAGTTAGCTTCAAATCCAAGCGAAACACATGATTAAGCTTCAAATCAATGCGAAGTAGAAGGCTTAGCATCAAATCCATGCAACACAAATTATTTAGCTTCTTATACTTGCGATATAAGTGATAAAGCTTCAAATGCAGGCGAAACAAACGATTAAGCTTTAGATCCAAGCGTAACACATGATTTAACTTCAAATCAATGCGAAGTAGAAGATTTACCTTCAAATCCATGCGAAACAATTGGATTAGCTTCAAATACTTGTGACATACATGATTTAGTTTCAACTGCATGCGAAACAAACGAGTTAGCTTCAAATCCAAGCGATTCACATGATTTAGCTTCAAATCAATGCGAAATAGAAGGCTTAGCATCAAATCCATGCGACACAAATTATTTAGCTTCGTATACTTGCGATATAAGTGATATAGCTTCAAATGCAGGCGAAACACACGAATGATCTACAAATCCGAGCGTAACACTTGATTTAGCTTCAAATCAATGCGAAGTAGAAGGCTTAGCATCAAATCCATGCAACACAAATTATTTAGCTTCTTAAACTTGCGATATAAGTGATAAAGCATCAAATGCAGGCGAAACAAGCGAGTGAGCTTTAAATCCAAGCGTAACACATGATTTAGCTTCAAATCAATGCGAAGTAGAAGGCTTAGCATCAAATCCATGCAACACAAATTATTTAGCTTCTTATACTTGCGATATAAGTGATAAAGCTTCAAATGCAGGCGAAACAAACGAGTGATCTTCAAATCCAAGCGTAACACATGATTTAACTTCAAATCAATGGGAAGTAGAAGATTTACCTTCAAATCCATGCGAAACAAATGGTTTAGCTTCAAATACTTGTGATATACATGATTTAGCTTCAGCTGCATGCGAAACAAACGAGTTAGCTTCAAATCCAAGCGAAACACATGATTTAGCTTCAAATCAATGCGAAATAGAAGGCTTAGCATCAAATCCATGCGACACAAATTATTTAGCTTCGTATACTTGCGATATAAGTGATATAGCTTCAAATGCAGGCGAAACACACGAATGATCTTCAAATCCGAGCGTAACACTTGATTTAGCTTCAAATCAATGCGAAGTAGAAGGCTTAGCATCAAATCCATGCAACACAAATTATTTAGCTTCTTAAACTTGCGATATAAGTGATAAAGCATCAAATGCAGGCGAAACAAACGAGTGAGCTTTAAATCCAAGCGTAACACATGATTTAGCTTCAAATCAATGCGAAGTAGAAGGCTTAGCATCAAATCCATGCAACACAAATTATTTTGCTTCTTATACTTGCGATATAAGTGATATAGCTTGAAATGCAGCCGAAACACACGAGTGATCTTCAGATCCAAGCGTAACACATGATTTAACTTCAAATCAATGCGAAGTAGAAGATTTAGGTTCAAATCCATGCGAAACAAATGGTTTAGCTTCAAATACTTGTGATATACATGATTTAGCTTCAGCTGCATGCGAAAAAAACGAGTTAGCTTCAAATCCAAGCGAAACACATGATTAAGCTTCAAATCAATGCGAAGTAGAAGGCTTAGCATCAAATCCATGCAACACAAATTATTTAGCTTCTTATACTTGCGATATAAGTGATAAAGCTTCAAATGCAGGCGAAACAAACGATTAAGCTTTAGATCCAAGCGTAACACATGATTTAACTTCAAATCAATGCGAAGTAGAAGATTTACCTTGAAATCCATGCGAAACAATTGGTTTAGCTTCAAATACTTGTGATATACATGATTCAGCTTCAGCTGCATGCGAAACAAACGAGTTAGCTTCAAATCCAAGCGAAACACATGATTTAGCTTCAAATCAATGCGAAATAGAAGGCTTAGCATCAAATCCATGTAACACAAATTATGTAGCTTCTTATACTTGCGATATAAGTGATACAGCTTCAATTGCAGGCGAAACACACGAATGATCTTCAAATCCAAGCGTAACACATGATTTAACTTCAAATCAATGGGAAGTAGGAGATTTACCTTCAAATCCATGCGAAACAAATGGCTTAGCTTAAAATACTTGTGATACACATGATTTAGCTTCGGCTGCATGCGAAACAAACGAGTTAGCTTCAAATCCAAGCGAAACACATGATTTAGCTTCAAATCAATGCGAAGTAGAAGGCTTAGCATCAAATCCATGCAACACAAATTATTTAGCTTCTTAAACTTGCGATATAAGTGATAAAGCATCAAATGCAGGCGAAACAAGCGAGTGAGCTTTAAATCCAAGCGTAACACATGATTTAACTTCAAATCAATGGGAAGTAGAAGATTTACCTTCAAATCCATGCGAAACAAATGGTTTAGCTTCAAATACTTGTGATATACATGATTTAGCTTCAGCTGCATGCGAAACAAACGAGTTAGCTTCAAATCCAAGCGAAACACATGATTTAGCTTCAAATCAATGCGAAATAGAAGGCTTAGCATCAAATCCATGCGACACAAATTATTTAGCTTCGTATACTTGCGATTTAAGTGATATAGCTTCAAATGCAGACGAAACAAACGAGTGATCTTCAAATCCAAGCGTAACACGTGATTTAACTTCAAATCCATGCGAAACAAATAGTTCAGCTTCAAATACTTGTGATACACATGAATTTGCTTCAGCTGCATGCGAAACAAACGATTTAGCTTCAAATCCAAGCGAAACACATGATTTAATTTCAAATCAATGCGAAGTAGAAGGCTTACCATCAAATCCATGCAACACAAATTATTTAGCTTCTTGTACTTGCGATATAAGTGATAAAGCTTCAAATGCAGACGAAACAAACGAGTGAGCTTTAAATCCAAGCGCAACACATGATTTAACTTCAAATCAATGCGAAGTAGAAGATTTACCTTCAAATCCATGCGAAACAATTGGTTTAGCTTCAAATACTTGTGATATACATGATTTAGCTTCAGCTGCATGCGAAACAAACGAGTTAGCTTCAAATCCAAGCGAAACACATGGTTTAGCTTCAAATACTTGTGATATACATGATTTAGCTTCAGCTGCATGCGAAACAAACGAGTTAGCTTCAAATCCAAGCGAAACACATGATTTAGCTTCAAATCAATGCGAAGTAGAAGGCTTAGCATCAAATGCATGCAACACATATTATTTAGCTTCTTATACTTGCGATATAAGTGATAAAGCTTCAAATGCAGGCGAAACAAACGAGTGAGCTTTAAATCCAAGCGCAACACATGATTTAACTTCAAATCAATGCGAAGTAGAAGATTTACCTTCAAATCCATGCGAAACAATTGGATTAGCTTCAAATACTTGTGACATACATGATTTAGTTTCAACTGCATGCGAAACAAACGAGTTAGCTTCAAATCCAAGCGAAACACATGATTTAGCTTCAAATCAATGCGAAATAGAAGGCTTAGCATCAAATCCATGCGACACAAATTATTTAGCTTCGTATACTTGCGATATAAGTGATAAAGCTTCAAATGCAGACGAAACAAACGAGTGAGCTTTAAATCCAAGCGTAACACATGATTTAGCTTCAAATCAATGCGAAGTAGAAGGCTTAGCATCAAATCCATGCAACACAAATTATTTTGCTTCTTATACTTGCGATATAAGTGATACAGCTTGAAATGCAGGCGAAACACACGAGTGATCTTCAAATCCAAGCGTAACACATGATTTAACTTCAAATCAATGCGAAGTAGAAGATTTAGGTTTAAATCCATGCGAAACAAATGGTTTAGCTTCAAATACTTGTGATATACATGATTTAGCTTCAGCTGCACGCGAAACAAACGAGTTAGCTTCAAATCCAAGCGTAACACTTGATTTAACTTCAAATCAATGGGAAGAGAAGGTTTACCTTCAAATCGATGCGAAACAAATGGTTTAGCTTCAAATACTTGTGATACACATGATTTAGCTTCAAATCAATGCGAAATAGAAGGCTTAGCATCAAATCCATGCGACACAAATTATTTAGCTTCGTATACTTGCAATATAAGTGATATAGCTTCAAATGCAGGTGAAACAAACCAGTGATCTTCAAATCCAAACGTAACACTTGATTTAACTTCAAATCAATGGGAAGTAGAAGATTTACCTTCAAATCCATGCGAAACAAATGGTTTAGCTTCAAATACCTGTGATACACATGATTTAGCTTCAAATCAATGCGAAATAGAAGGCTTAGCATCAAATCCATGCGACACAAATTATTTAGCTTCGTATACTTGCAATATAAGTGATATAGCTTCAAATGCAGGTGAAACAAACCAGTGATCTTCAAATCCAAACATAACACTTGATTTAACTTCAAATCAATGGGAAGTAGAAGATTTATCTTCAAATCCATGCGAAACAAATGGTTTAGCTTCAAATACTTGTGATATACATGATTTAGCTTCAACTGCATGCGAAACAAACGAGTTAGCTTCAAATCCAAGCGAAACACATGATTTAGCTTCAAATCAATGCGAAGTAGAAGGCTTAGCATCAAATCCATGCAACACAAATCATTTAGCTTCTTATACTTGCGTTATAAGTGATAAAGCTTCAAATGCAGGCGAAACAAACGAGTGGGCTTTAAATCCAAGCGTAACACATGATTTAACTTGAAATCAATGCGAAGTAGAAGGCTTAGCATCAAATCCATGCAACACAAATTATTTAGCTTCTTATACTTGCGATATAAGTGATAAAGCATCAAATGCAGGCGAAACAAACGAGTGAGCTTTAAATCCAAGCGTAACACATGATTTAACTTCTAATCAAAGCGAAGTAGAGGATTTACCTTCAAATCCATGCGAAACAAATGGTTTAGCTTCAAATACTTGTGATATACATGATTTAGCTTCAACTGCATGCGAAACAAACGAGTTAGCTTCAAATCCAAGCGAAACACATGATTTAGCTTCAAATCAATGCGAAGTAGAAGGCTTAGCATCAAATGCATGCAACACATATTATTTAGCTTCTTATACTTGCGATATAAGTGATAAAGCTTCAAATGCAGGCGAAACAAACGAGTGAGCTTTAAATCCAAGCGCAACACATGATTTAACTTCAAATCAATGCGAAGTAGAAGATTTACCTTCAAATCCATGCGAAACAATTGGTTTAGCTTCAAACTCTTGTGATATACATGATTTAGCTTCAGCTGCATGCGAAACAAACGAGTTAGCTTCAAATCCAAGCGAAACACATGATTTAGCTTCAAATCAATGCGAAATAGAAGGCTTAGCATCAAATCCATGCGACACAAATTATTTAGCTTCGTATACTTGCAATATAAGTGATATAGCTTCAAATGCAGGTGAAACAATCGAGTGATCTTCAAATCCGAGCGTAACACTTGATTTAACTTCAAATCAATTGGAAGTAGATGATTTACCTTCAAATCCATGCGAAACAAATGGTTTAGCTTCAAATACTTTTGATATACATGATTTAGCTTCAGCTTCATGCGAAACAAACGAGTTAGCTTCAAATCCAAGCGAAACACATGATTTAGCTTCAAATCAATGCGAAGTAGAAGATTTACCTTCGAATCCATTTCTAAACAAATGGTTTAGCTTCAAATACTTTTGATATACATGATTTAGCTTCAGCTTCATGCGAAACAAACGAGTTAGCTTCAAATCCAAGCGAAACACATGATTTAGCTTCAAATCAATGCGAAATAGAAGGCTTAGCATCAAATCCATGCGACACAAATTATTTAGCTTCGTATACTTGCAATATAAGTGATATAGCTTCAAATGCAGGTGAAACAAACGAGTGATCTTCAAATCCGAGCGTAACACTTGATTTAACTTCAAATCAATGGGAAGTAGATGATTTACCTTCAAATCCATGCGAAACAAATGGTTTAGCTTCAAATACTTTTGATATACATGATTTAGCTTCAGCTTCATGCGAAACAAACGAGTTAGCTTCAAATCCAAGCGAAACACATGATTTAGCTTCAAATCAATGTGATGTAGAAGGCTTAGCATCAAATCCATGCAACACAAATTATTTAGCTTCTTATACTTGCGATATAAGTGATAAAGCTTCAAATGCAGGCGAAACAAACGAGTGAGCTTTAAATCCAAGCGCAACACATGATTTAACTTCAAATCAATGCGATGTAGAAGATTTAGGTTCAAATCCATGCGAAACAAATGGTTTAGCTTCAAATACTTGTGATATACATGATTTAGTTTCAACTGCATGCAAAACAAACGAATTATCTTCAAATCCAAGCGAAACACATGATTTAGCTTCAAATCAATGCGAAATAGAAGGCTTAGCATCAAATCCATGCGACACAAATTATTTAGCTTCGTATACTTGCAATATAAGTGATAAAGCTTCAAAAGCAGGCGAAACAAACGAGTGAGCTGTAAATCCAAGCGTAACACATGATTTAAATTCAAATCAACACGAAGTAGAAGATTTACCTTCAAATCCATTTCTAAACAAATGGTTTAGCTTCAAATACTTGTGATATACATGATTTAGCTTCAGCTGCATGCGAAACAAACGAGTTAGCTTCAAATCCAAGCGAAACACATGATTTAGCTTCAAATCAATGCGAAATAGAAGGCTTAGCATCAAATCCATGCGACACAAATTATTTAGCTTCGTATACTTGCAATATAAGTGATATAGCTTCAAATGCAGGTGAAACAAACGAGTGATCTTCAAATCCGAGCGTAACACTTGATTTAACTTCGAATCAATGGGAAGTAGATGATTTACCTTCAAATCCATGCGTAACAAATGGTTTAGCTTCAAATACTTTTGATGTACATGATTTAGCTTCAGCTTCATGCGAAACAAACGAGTTAGCTTCAAATCCAAGCGAAACACATGATTTAGCTTCAAATCAATGCTAAGTAGAAGATTTACCTTCAAATCCATTTCTAAACAAATGGTTTAGCTTCAAATACTTGTGATATACATGATTTAGCTTCAGCTGCATGCGAAACAAATGAGTTAGCTTCAAATCCAAGCGAAACACATGATTTAGCTTCAAATCAATGCGAAATAGAAGGCTTAGCATCAAATCCATGCAACACAAATTATTTAGCTTCTTATACTTGCAATATAAGTGATATAGCTTCAAATGCAGGTGAAACAAACGAGTGATCTTCAAATCCGAGCGTAACACTTGATTTAACTTCAAATCAATGGGAAGTAGATGATTTACCTTCAAATCCATGCGAAACATATGGTTTAGCTTCAAATACTTGTTATATACATGATTTAGCTTCGGCTGCATGCGAAACAAACGAGTTAGCTTCAAATCCAAGCGAAACACATGATTTAGCTTCAAATCATTGCGAAATAGAAGGCTTAGCATCAAATCCATGCGACACAAATTATTTAGCTTCGTATACTTGCAATATAAGTGATATAGCTTCAAATGCAGGTGAAACAAACGAGTGATCTTCAAATCCAAGCGTAACACTTGATTTAACTTCAAATCAATGGGAAGAGAAGGTTTACCTTCAAATCCATGCGAAACAAATGGTTTAGCTTCAAATACTTGTGATACACATGATTTAGCTTCAAACCAATGCGAAATAGAAGGCTTAGCATCAAATCCATGCGACACAAATTATTTAGCTTCGTATACTTGCAATATAAGTGATATAGCTTCAAATGCAGGTGAAACAAACCAGTGATCTTCAAATCCAAACGTAACACTTGATTTAACTTCAAATCAATGGGAAGTAGAAGATTTAGCTTCAAATCCATGCGAAACAAATGGTTTAGCTTCAAATACCTGTGATACACATGATTTAGCTTCAAATCAATGCGAAATAGAAGGCTTAGCATCAAATCCATGCGACACAAATTATTTAGCTTCGTATACTTGCAATATAAGTGATATAGCTTCAAATGCAGGTGAAACAAACCAGTGATCTTCAAATCCAAACGTAACACTTGATTTAACTTCAAATCAATGGGAAGTAGAAGATTTATCTTCAAATCCATGCGAAACAAATGGTTTAGCTTCAAATACTTGTGATATACATGATTTAGCTTCAACTGTATGCGAAACAAACGAGTTAGCTTCAAATCCAAGCGAAACACATGATTTAGCTTCAAATCAATGCGAAGTAGAAGGCTTAGCATCAAATCCATGCAACACAAATCATTTAGCTTCTTATACTTGCGATATAAGTGATAAAGCTTCAAATGCAGGCGAAACAAACGAGTGGGCTTTAAATCCAAGCGTAACACATGATTTAACTTGAAATCAATGCGAAGTAGAAGGCTTAGCATCAAATCCATGCAACACAAATTATTTAGCTTCTTATACTTGCGATATAAGTGATAAAGCATCAAATGCAGGCGAAACAAACGAGTGAGCTTTAAATCCAATCGTAACACATGATTTAACTTCTAATCAAAGCGAAGTAGAGGATTTACCTTCAAATCCATGCGAAACAAATGGTTTAGCTTCAAATACTTGTGATATACATGATTTAGCTTCAACTGCATGCGAAACAAACGAGTTAGCTTCAAATCCAAGCGAAACACATGATTTAGCTTCAAATCAATGCGAAGTAGAAGGCTTAGCATCAAATCCATGCAACACAAATTATTTAGCTTCTTATACTTGCGATATAAGTGATAAAGCTTCAAATGCAGGCGAAACAAACGAGTGAGCTTTAAATCCAAGCGCAACACATGATTTAACTTCAAATCAATGCGAAGTAGAAGATTTAGGTTCAAATCCATGCGAAACAAATGGTTTAGCTTCAAATACTTGTGATATACATGATTTAGCTTCAGCTGCATGCGAAACAAACGAGTTAGCTTCAAAACCAAGCGAAACACATGATTTAGCTTCAAATCAATGCGAAATAGAAGGCTTAGCATCAAATCCATGCGACACAAATTATTTAGCTTCGTATACTTGCAATATAAGTGATATAGCTTTAAATGCAGGTGAAACAAACGAGTGATCTTCAAATCCGAGCGTAACACTTGATTTAACTTCAAATCAATGGGAAGTAGATGATTTACCTTCAAATCCATGCGAAACAAATGGTTTAGCTTCAAATACTTTTGATATACATGATTTAGCTTCAGCTTCATGCGAAACAAACGAGTTAGCTTCAAATCCAAGCGAAACACATGATTTAGCTTCAAATCAATGCGAAATAGAAGGCTTAGCATCAAATCCATGCGACACAAATTATTTAGCTTCGTATACTTGCAATATAAGTGATATAGCTTCAAATGCAGGTGAAACAAACTAGTGATCTACAAATCCAAACGCAACACATGATTTAACTTCAAATCAATGCGAAGTAGAAGATTTACATTCAAATCCATGCGAAACAATTGTTTTAGCTTCAAATACTTGTGATATACATGATTTAACTTCAGCTGCATGCGAAACAAACGAGTTAGCTTCAAATCCAAGCGAAACACATGATTTAGCTTCAAATCAATGCGAAATAGAAGGCTTAGCATCAAATCCATGCGACACAAATTATTTAGCTTCGTATAATTGCGATATAAGTGATATAGCTTCAAATGCAGGTGAAACAAACGAGTGATCTTCAAATACAAGCGTAACACATGATTTAACTTCAAATCAATGGGAAGTAGGAGATTTACCTTCAAATCCATGCGAAACAAATGGCTTAGCTTAAAATACTTGTGATACACATGATTTAGCTTCGGCTGCATGCAAAACAATCGAGTTAGCTTCAAATCCAAGTGAAACACATGATTTAGCTTCAATCAATGCGAAATAGAAGGCTTAGCATCTAATCCATGCGACACAAATTATTTAGCTTCGTATACTAGCAATATAAGTGATATAGCTTCAAATGCAGGCGAAACAAACGAGTGAGCTGTAAATCCAAGCGTAACACATGATTTAAATTCAAATCAACACGAAGTAGAAGATTTACCTTCAAATCCATTTCTAAACAAATGGTTTAGCTTCAAATACTTGTGATATACATGATTTAGCTTCAGCTGCATTCGAAACAAACGAGTTAGCTTCAAATCCAAGCGAAACACATGATTTAGCTTCAAATCAATGCGAAATAGAAGGCTTAGCATCAAATCCATGCGACACAAATTATTTAGCTTCGTATACTTGCAATATAAGTGATATAGCTTCAAATGCAGGTGAAACAAACGAGTGATCTTCAAATCCGAGCGTAACACTTGATTTAACTTCAAATCAATGGGAAGTAGATGATTTACCTTCAAATCCATGCGTAACAAATGGTTTAGCTTCAAATACTTTTGATGTACATGATTTAGCTTCAGCTTCATGCGAAACAAACGAGTTAGCTTCAAATCCAAGCGAAACACATGATTTAGCTTCAAATCAATGCGAAGTAGAAGATTTACCTTCAAATCATTTCTAAACAAATGGTTTAGCTTCAAATACTTGTGATATACATGATTTAGCTTCAGCTGCATGCGAAACAAATGAGTTAGCTTCAATCCAAGCGAAACACATGATTTAGCTTCAAATCAATGCGAAATAGAAGGCTTAGCATCAAATCCATGCGACACAAATTATTTAGCTTCGTATACTTGCAATATTAAGTTGATAAAGCTTCAAAAGCAGGCGAAACAAACGAGTGAGCTGTAAATCCAAGCGTAACACATGATTTAAATTCAAATCAACACGAAGTAGAAGATTTACCTTCAAATCCATTTCTAAACAAATGGTTTAGCTTCAAATACTTGTGATATACATGATTTAGCTTCAGCTTCATGCGAAACAAACGAGTTAGCTTCAAATCCAAGCGAAACACATGATTTAGCTTCAAATCAATGTGATGTAGAAGGCTTAGCATCAAATCATGCAACACAAATTATTTAGCTTCTTATACTTGCGATATAAGTGATAAAGCTTCAATGCAGACGAAACAAACGAGTGAGCTTTAAATCCAAGCGCAACACATGATTTAACTTCAAATCAATGCGATGTAGAAGATTTAGGTTCAAATCCATGCGAAACAAATGGTTTAGCTTCAAATACTTCTGATATACATGATTTAGTTTCAACTGCATGCAAAACAAACGAATTATCTTCAAATCCAAGCGTAACACATGATTTAGCTTCAAATCAATGCGAAATAGAAGGCTTAGCATCAAATCCATGCGACACAAATTATTTAGCTTCGTATACTTGCAATATAAGTGATAAAGCTTCAAAAGCAGGCGAAACAAACGAGTGAGCTATAAATCCAAGCGTAACACATGATTTAAATTCAAATCAACACGAAGTAGAAGATTTACCTTCAAATCCATTTCTAAACAAATGGTTTAGCTTCAAATACTTGTGATATACATGATTTAGCTTCAGCTGCATGCGAAACAAACGAGTTAGCTTCAAATCCAAGCGAAACACATGATTTAGCTTCAAATCAATGCGAAATAGAAGGCTTAGCATCAAATCCATGCGACACAAATTATTTAGCTTCGTATACTTGCAATATAAGTGATATAGCTTCAAATGCAGGTGAAACAAACGAGTGATCTTCAAATCCGAGCGTAACACTTGATTTAACTTCAAATCAATGGGAAGTAGATGATTTACCTTCAAATCCATGCGTAACAAATGGTTTAGCTTCAAATACTTTTGATGTACATGATTTAGCTTCAGCTTCATGCGAAACAAACGAGTTAGCTTCAAATCCAAGCGAAACACATGATTTAGCTTCAAATCAATGCGAAGTAGAAGATTTACCTTCAAATCCATTTCTAAACAAATGGTTTAGCTTCAAATACTTGCGATATACATGATTTAGCTTCAGCTGCATGCGAAACAAATGAGTTAGCTTCAAATCCAAGCGAAACACATGATTTATCTTCAAATCAATGCGAAATAGAAGGCTTAGCATCAAATCCATGCGACACAAATTATTTAGCTTCGTATACTTGCAATATAAGTGATATAGCTTCAAATGCAGATGAAACAAACGAGTGATCTTCAATTCCGAGCGTAACACTTGATTTAACTTCAAATCAATGGGAAGTAGATGATTTACCTTCAAATCCATGCGAAACAAATGGTTTAGCTTCAAATACTTTTGATATACACGATTTAGCTTCAGCTTCATGCGAAATAAACGAGTTAGCTTCAAATCCAAGCGAAACACATGATTTAGCTTCAAATCAATGCGAAGTAGAAGGTTTAGCATCAAATGCATGCAACACATATTATTTAGCTTCTTATACTTGCGATATAAGTGATAAAACTTCAAATGCAGGCGAAACAAACGAGTGAGCATTAAATCCAAGCGCAAAACATGATTTAACTTCAAATCAATGCGAAGTAGAAGGTTTACCTTCAAATCCATGCGAAAAAATTGGTTTAGCTTCAAATACTTGTGATATACATGATTTAGCTTTAGCTGCATGCGAAACAAACGAGTTAGCTTCAAAACCAAGCGAAACACATGATTTAGCTTCAAATCAATGCGAAATAGAAGGCTTAGCATCAAATCCATGCGACACAAATTATTTAGCTTCGTATACTTGCAATATAAGTGATATAGCTTTCAATGCAGGTGAAACAAACGAGTGATCTTCAAATCCGAGCGTAACACTTGATTTAACTTCAAATCAATGGGAAGTAGATGATTTACCTTCAAATCCATGCGAAACAAACGGTTTAGCTTCAAATACTTTTGATATACATGCTTTACCTTTAGCTTGATGCGAAACAAACGAGTGATCTTCAAATCCAAGCGAAACATATGATTTAGCTTCAAATCAATGTGAAGTAGAAGGCTTAGCATCAAATCCATGCAACACAAATTATTTAGCTTCTTATACTTGCGATATAAGTGATAAAGCTTCAAATGCAGGCGAAACAAACGATTGAGCTTTAAATCCAAGCGCAACACATGATTTAACTTCAAATCAATGCGAAGTAGAAGATTTAGGTTCAAATCCATGCGAAACAAATGGTTTAGCTTCAAATACTTGTGATATACATGATTTAGTTTCAACTGCATGCGAAACAAACGAGTTAGCTTCAAATCCAAGCGAAACACATGATTTAGCTTCAAATCAATGCGAAGTAGAAGGCTTAGCATCAAATCCATGCAACAAAAATTATTTAGCTTCTTATACTTGCGATATATGTGATAAAGCTTCAAAAGCAGACGAAACAAACGAGTGAGCTGTAAATCCAAGCGTAACACATGATTTAAATTCAAATCAATACGAAGTAGAAGATTTACCTTCAAATCCATTTCTAAACAAATGGTTTAGCTTCAAATACTTGTGATATACATGATTTAGCTTCAGCTGCATGCGAAACAAACGAGTTAGCTGCAAATCCAAGCGAAACACATGATTTAGCTTCAACTCAATGCGAAATAGAAGGCTTAGCATCAAATCCATGCGACACAAATTATTTAGCTTCGTATACTTGCAATATAAGTGATATAGCTTCAAATGCAGGTGAAACAAACGAGTGATCTTCAAATCCGAGCGTAACACTTGATTTAACTTCAAATCAATGGGAAGTAGATGATTTACCTTCAAATCCATGCGAAACAAACGGTTTAGCTTCAAATACTTTTGATATAAATTATTTAGATTCAGCTTCATGCGAAACAAACGAGTTAGCTTCAAATCCAAGCGAAACACATGATTTAGCTTCAAATCAATGTGAAGTAGAAGGCTTAGCATCAAATCCATGCAACACAAATTATTTAGCTTCTTATACTTGCGATATAAGTGATAAAGCTTCAAATGCAGGCGAAACAAACGAGTGAGCTTTAAATCCAAGCGCAACACATGATTTAATTTCAAATCAATGCGAAGTAGAAGATTTAGGTTCAAATCCATGCGAAACAAATGGTTTAGCTTCAAATACTTGTGATATACATGATTTAGTTTCAACTGCATGCGAAACAAACGAGTTAGCTTCACATCCAAGCGAAACACATGATTTAGCTTCAAATCAATGCGAAATAGAAGATTTACCTTCAAATCCATTTCTCAACAAATGGTTTAGCTTCAAATACTTGTGATATACATGATTTAGTTTCAACTGCATGCGAAACAAACGAGTTAGCTTCACATCCAAGCGAAACACATGATTTAGCTTCAAATCAATGCGAAATAGAAGGCTTAGCATCAAATCCATGCGACACAAATTATTTAGCTTCGTATACTTGCAATATAAGTGATATAGCTTCAAATGCAGGTGAAACAAACGAGTTAGCTTCAAAACCAAGCGAAACACATGATTTAGCTTCAAATCAATGCGAAATAGAAGGCTTAGCATCAAATCCATGCGACACAAATTATTTAGCTTCGTATACTTGCAATATAAGTGATATAGCTTTAAATGCAGGTGAAACAAACGAGTGATCTTCAAATCCAAGCGAAACACATGATTTAGCTTCAAATCAATGTGAAGTAGAAGGCTTAGCATCAAATCCATGCAACACAAATTATTTAGCTTCTTATACTTGCGATATAAGTGATAAAGCTTCAAATGCAGGCGAAACAAACGAGTGAGCTTTAAATCCAAGCGCAACACATGATTTAACTTCAAATCAATGCGAAGTAGAAGATTTAGGTTCAAATCCATGCGAAACAAATGGTTTAGCTTCAAATACTTGTGATATACATGATTTAGTTTCAACTGCATGCGAAACAAACGAGTTAGCTTCAAATCCAAGCGAAACACATGATTTAGCTTCAAATCAATGCGAAGTAGAAGGCTTAGCATCAAATCCATGCAACAAAAATTATTTAGCTTCTTATACTTGCGATATATGTGATAAAGCTTCAAAAGCAGGCGAAAGAAACGAGTGAGCTTTAAATCCAAGCGTAACACATGATTTAACTTCTAATCAAAGCGAAGTAGAGGATTTACCTTCAAATCCATGCGAAACAAATGGTTTAGCTTCAAAATACTTGTGATATACATGATTTAGCTTCAACTGCATGCGAAACAAACGAGTTAGCTTCAAATCCAAGCGAAACACATGATTTAGCTTCAAATCAATGTGATGTAGAAGGCTTAGCATCAAATCCATGCGACACAAATTATTTAGCTTCGTATACTTGCGATATAAGTGATAAAGCTTCAAATGCAGGCGAAACAAACGAGTGAGCTTTAAATCCAAGCGCAACACATGATTTAACTTCAAATCAATGCGAAGTAGAAGGCTTAGCATCAAATCCATGCAACAAAAATTATTTAGCTTCTTATACTTGCGATATATGTGATAAAGCTTCAAAAGCAGACGAAACAAACGAGTGAGCTGTAAATCCAAGCGTAACACATGATTTAAATTCAAATCAATACGAAGTAGAAGATTTACCTTCAAATCCATTTCTAAACAAATGGTTTAGCTTCAAATACTTGTGATATACATGATTTAGTTTCAACTGCATGCGAAACAAACGAGTTAGCTTCACATCCAAGCGAAACACATGATTTAGCTTCAAATCAATGCGAAATAGAAGGCTTAGCATCAAATCCATGCGACACAAATTATTTAGCTTCGTATACTTGCAATATAAGTGATATAGCTTCAAATGCAGGTGAAACAAACGAGTGATCTTCAAATCCGAGCGTAACACTTGATTTAACTTCAAATCAATGAGAAGTAGATGATTTACCTTCAAATCCATGCGAAACAAATGGTTTAGCTTCAAATACTTTTGATATACATGATTTAGCTTCAGCTTCATGCGAAACAAACGAGTTAGCTTCAAATCCAAGCGAAACACATGATTTAGCTTCAAATCAATGTGAAGTAGAAGGCTTAGCATCAAATCTATGCAACACAAATTATTTAGCTTCTTATACTTGCGATATAAGTGATAAAGCTTCAAATGCAGGCGAAACAAACGAGTGAGCTTTAAATCCAAGCGCAACACATGATTTAACTTCAAATCAATGCGAAGTAGAAGATTTAGGTTCAATTCTATGCGAAACACATGGTTTAGCTTCAAATACTTGTGATATACATGATTTAGTTTCAACTGCATGCAAAACAAACGAGTTATCTTCAAATCCAAGCGAAACACATGATTTAGCTTCAAATAAATGCGAAATAGAAGGCTTAGCATCAGATCCATGCAACAATAATTATTTAGCTTCGTATACTTGCGATATAAGTGATAAAGCTTCAAATGCAGGCGAAACAAACGAGTGAGCTTTAAATCCAAGCGCAACACATGATTTAACTTCAAATCAATGCGATGTAGAAGATTTAGGATCAAATCCATGCGAAACAAATGGTTTAGCTTCAAATACTTGAGATATACATGATTTAGTTTCAACTGCATGCAAAACAAACGAATTATCTTCAAATCCAAGCGAAACACATGATTTAGCTTCAAATCAATGCGAAATAGAAGGCTTAGCATCAAATCCATGCGACACAAATTATTTAGCTTCGTATACTTGCAATATAAGTGATAAAGCTTCAAAAGCAGGCGAAACAAACGAGTGAGCTGTAAATCCAAGCGTAACACATGATTTAAATTCAAATCAACACGAAGTAGAAGATTTACCTTCAAATCCATTTCTAAACAAATGGTTTAGCTTCAAATGCTTGTGATATACATGATTTAGCTTCAGCTGCATGCGAAACAAACGAGTTAGCTTCAAATCCAAGCGAAACACATGATTTAGCTTCAAATCAATGCGAAATAGAAGGCTTAGCATCAAATCCATGCGACACAAATTATTTAGCTTCGTATACTTGCAATATAAGTGATATAGCTTCAAATGCAGGTGAAACAAACGAGTGATCTTCAAATCCGAGCGTAACACTTGATTTAACTTCAAATCAATGGGAAGTAGATGATTTACCTTCAAATCCATGCGTAACAAATGGTTTAGCTTCAAATACTTTTGATGTACATGATTCAGCTTCAGCTTCATGCGAAACAAACGAGTTAGCTTCAAATCCAAGCGAAACACATGATTTAGCTTCAAATCAATGCGAAGTAGAAGATTTACCTTCAAATCCATTTCTAAACAAATGGTTTAGCTTCAAATACTTGTGATATACATGATTTAGCTTCAGCTGCATGCGAAACAAATGAGTTAGCTTCAAATCCAAGCGAAACACATGATTTAGCTTCAAATCAATGCGAAATAGAAGGCTTAGCATCAAATCCATGCGACACAAATTATTTAGTTTCGTATACTAGCAATATAAGTGATATAGCTTCAAATGCAGGTGAAACAAACGAGTGATCTTCAATTCCGAGCGTAACACTTGATTTAACTTCAAATCAATGGGAAGTAGATGATTTACCTTCAAATCCATGCGAAACAAATGGTTTAGCTTCAAATACTTTTGATATACATGATTTAGCTTCAGCTTCATGCGAAACAAACGAGTTAGCTTCAAATCCAAGCGAAACACATGATTTAGCATCAAATCAATGCGAAGTAGAAGGTTTAGCATCAAATGCATGCAACACATATTATTTAGCTTCTTATACTTGCGATAGAAGTGATAAAGCTTCAAATGCAGGCGAAACAAACGAGTGAGCATTAAATCCAAGCGCAACACGTGATTTAACTTCAAATCAATGCGAAGTAGAAGGTTTAGCATCAAATGCATGCAACACATATTATTTAGCTTCTTATACTTGCAATATAAGTGATATAGCTTCAAATGCAGGTGAAACAAACCAGTGATCTTCAAATCCAAGCGTAACACTTGATTTAACTTCAAATCAATGGGAAGTAGAAGATTTACCTTCAAATCCATGCGAAACAAATGGTTTAGCTTCAAATACTTGTGATATACATGATTAAGCTTCAGCTGCATGCAAAACAAACGAGTTAGCTTCAAATCCAAGCGAAACACATGATTTAGCTTCAAATCAATGCGAAATAGAAGGCTTAGCATCAAATCCATGCGACACAAATTATTTAGCTTCGTATACTTGCGATATAAGTGATATAGCTTCAAATGCAGGTGAAACAAACGAGTGATCTTCTAGTCGAAGCGTAACACATGATTTAACTTCAAATCAATGGGAAGTAGAAGATTTACCTTCAAATCCATGCGAAACAAATGGTTCAGCTTCAAATACTTGTGATATACATGATTTAGCTTCAACTGCATGCAAAACAAACGAGTTAGCTTCAAATCCAAGCGAAACAAATGATTTAGCTTCAAATCAATAGAAGTAGAAGATTTTCCTTCAAATCCATGCGAAACGAATGGTTTAGCTTCAAATACTTGTGATATACATGATTTAGCTTCAGCTGCATGCGAAACAAACGAGGTAGCTTCAAATCCAAGCGAAACACATGATTTAGCTTCAAATCAATGCGAAATAGAAGGCTTAGCATAAAATCCATGCGACACAAATTATTTAGCTTCGTATAATTGCGATATAAGTGATATAGCTTCAAATGCAGGTGAAACAAACGAGTGATCTTCAAATCCAAGCGTAACACATGATTTAACTTCAAATCAATGGGAAGTAGGAGATTTACCTTCAAATCCATGCGAAACAAATGGCTTAGCTTAAAATACTTGTGATACACATGATTTAGCTACGGCTGCATGCGAAACAAACGAGTTAGCTTCAAATCCAAGCGAAACACATGATTTAGCTTCAAATCAATGCGAAATAGAAGGCTTAGCATCAAATCCATGCGACACAAATTATTTAGCTTCGTATACTAGCAATATAAGTGATATAGCTTCAAATGCAGGTGAAACAAACGAGTGATCTTCAATTCCGAGCGTAACACTTGATTTAACTTCAAATCAATGGGAAGTAGATGATTTACCTTCAAATCCATGCGAAACAAATGGTTTAGCTTCAAATACTTTTGATATACATGATTTAGCTTCAGCTTCATGCGAAACAAACGAGTTAGCTTCAAATCCAAGCGAAACACATGATTTAGCTTCAAATCAATGCGAAGTAGAAGGTTTAGCATCAAATGCATGCAACACATATTATTTTGCTTCTTATACTTGCGATAGAAGTGATAAAGCTTCAAATGCAGGCGAAACAAACGAGTGAGCATTAAATCCAAGCGCAACACATGATTTAACTTAAAATCAATGCGAAGTAGAAGGTTTACCTTCAAATCCATGCGAAACAATTGGTTCAGCTTCAAATACTTGTGATATACATGATTTAGCTTCAGCTGCATGCGAAACAAACGAGTTAGCTTCAAAACCAAGCGAAACACATGATTTAGCTTCAAATCAATGCGAAATAGAAGGCTTAGCATCAAATCCATGCGACACAAATTATTTAGCTTCGTATACTTGCAATATAAGTGATATAGCTTTAAATGCAGGTGAAACAAACGAGTGATCTTCAAATCCAAGCGAAACACATGATTTAGCTTCAAATCAATGGGAAGTAGAAGGCTTAGCATCAAATCCATGCAACACAAATTATTTAGCTTCTTATACTTGCGATATAAGTGATAAAGCTTCAAATGCAGGCGAAACAAACGAGTTAGCTTTAAATCCAAGCGCAACACATGATTTAACTTCAAATCAATGCGAAGTAGAAGATTTAGGTTCAAATCCATGCGAAACAAATGGTTTAGCTTAAAATACTTGTGATATACATGATTTAGTTTCAACTGCATGCGAAACAAACGAGTTAGCTTCAAATCCAAGCGAAACACATGATTTAGCTTCAAATCAATGCGAAGTAGAAGGCTTAGCATCAAATCCATGCAACACAAATTATTTAGCTTCTTATACTTGCGATATAAGTGATAAAGCTTCAAATGCAGGCGAAACAAACGAGTGAGCTTTAAATCCAAGCGCAACACATGATTTAACTTCAAATCAATGCGAAGTAGAAGATTTAGGTTCAAATCCATGCGAAACACATGGTTTAGCTTCAAATACTTGTGATATACATGATTTAGTTTCAACTGCATGCAAAACAAACGAGTTATCTTCAAAACCAAGCGAAACACATGATTTAGCTTCAAATCAATGCGAAATAGAAGGCTTAGCATCAGATCCATGCAACAATAATTATTTAGCTTCTTATACTTGCGATATAAGTGATAAAGCTTCAAAAGCAGGCGAAACAAACGAGTGAGCTTTAAATCCAAGCGTAACACATGATTTAACTTCTAATCAAAGCGAAGTAGAGGATTTACCTTCAAATCCATGCGAAACAAATGGTTTAGCTTCAAATACTTGTGATATACATGATTTAGCTTCAACTGCATGCGAAACAAACGAGTTAGCTTCAAATCCAAGCGAAACACATGATTTAGCTTCAAATCAATGTGATGTAGAAGGCTTAGCATCAAATCCATGCGACACAAATTATTTAGCTTCGTATACTTGCGATATAAGTGATAAAGCTTCAAATGCAGGCGAAACAAACGAGTGAGCTTTAAATCCAAGCGCAACACATGATTTAACTTCAAATCAATGCGATGTAGAAGATTTAGGTTCAAATCCATGCGAAACAAATGGTTTAGCTTCAAATACTTGTGATATACATGATTTAGTTTCAACTGCATGCAAAACAAACGAATTATCTTCAAATCCAAGCGAAACACATGATTTAGCTTCAAATCAATGCGAAATAGAAGGCTTAGCATCAAATCCATGCGACACAAATTATTTAGCTTCGTATACTTGCAATATAAGTGATAAAGCTTCAAAAGCAGGCGAAACAAACGAGTGAGCTGTAAATCCAAGCGTAACACATGATATAAATTCAAATCAACACGATGTAGAAGATTTACCTTCAAATCCATTTCTAAACAAATGGTTTAGCTTCAAATGCTTGTGATATACATGATTTAGCTTCAGCTGCATGCGAAACAAACGAGTTAGCTTCAAATCCAAGCGAAACACATGATTTAGCTTCAAATCAATGCGAAATAGAAGGCTTAGCATCAAATCCAGGCGACACAAATTATTTAGCTTCGTATACTTGCAATATAAGTGATATAGCTTCAAATGCAGGTGAAACAAACGAGTGATCTTCAAATCCGAGCGTAACACTTGATTTAACTTCAAATCAATGGGAAGTAGATGATTTACCTTCAAATCCATGCGTAACAAATGGTTTAGCTTCAAATACTTTTGATGTACATGATTCAGCTTCAGCTTCATGCGAAACAAACGAGTTAGCTTCAAATCCAAGCGAAACACATGATTTAGCTTCAAATCAATGCGAAGTAGAAGGTTTAGCATCTAATGCATGCAACACATATTATTTAGCTTCTTATACTTGCGATAGAAGTGATAAAGCTTCAAATGCAGGCGAAACAAACGAGTGAGCATTAAATCCAAGCGCAACACGTGATTTAACTTCAAATCAATGCGAAGTAGAAGGTTTACCTTCAAATCGATGCGAAACAATTGGTTTAGCTTCAAATACTTGTGATATACATGATTTAGCTTCAGCTGCATGCGAAACAAACGAGTTAGCTTCAAAACCAAGCGAAACACATGATTTAGCTTCAAATCAATGCGAAATAGAAGGCTTAGCATCAAATCCATGCGACACAAATTATTTAGCTTCGTATACTTGCAATATAAGTGATATAGCTTTAAATGCAGGTGAAACAAACGAGTGATCTTCAAATCCAAGCGAAACACATGATTTAGCTTCAAATCAATGTGAAGTAGAAGGGTTAGCATCAAATCCATGCAACACAAATTATTTAGCTTCTTATACTTGCGATATAAGTGATAAAGCTTCAAATGCAGGCGAAACAAACGAGTGAGCTTTAAATCCAAGCGCAACACATGATTTAACTTCAAATCAATGCGAAGTAGAAGATTTAGGTTCAAATCCATGCGAAACAAATGGTTTAGCTTCAAATACTTGTGATATACATGATTTAGTTTCAACTGCATGCGAAACAAACGAGTTAGCTTCAAATCTAAGCGAAACACATGATTTAGCTTCAAATCAATGCGAAGTAGAAGGCTTAGCATCAAATCCATGCAACAAAAATTATTTAGCTTCTTATACTTGCGATATATGTGATAAAGCTTCAAAAGCAGACGAAACAATCGAGTGAGCTGTAAATCCAAGCGTAACACATGATTTAAATTCAAATCAATACGAAGTAGAAGATTTACCTTCAAATCCATTTCTAAACAAATGGTTTAGCTTCAAATACTTGTGATATACATGATTTAGTTTCAACTGCATGCGAAACAAACGAGTTAGCTTCACATCCAAGCGAAACACATGATTTAGCTTCAAATCAATGCGAAATAGAAGGCTTAGCATCAAATCCATGCGACACAAATTATTTAGCTTCGTATACTTGCAATATAAGTGATATAGCTTCAAATGCAGGTGAAACAAACGAGTGATCTTCAAATCCGAGCGTAACACTTGATTTAACTTCAAATCAATGAGAAGTAGATGATTTACCTTCAAATCCATGCGAAACAAATGGTTTAGCTTCAAATACTTTTGATATACATGATTTAGCTTCAGCTTCATGCGAAACAAACGAGTTAGCTTCAAATCCAAGCGAAACACATGATTTAGCTTCAAATCAATGTGAAGTAGAAGGCTTAGCATCAAATCCATGCAACACAAATTATTTAGCTTCTTATACTTGCGATATAAGTGATAAAGCTTCAAATGCAGGCGAAACAAACGAGTGAGCTTTAAATCCAAGCGCAACACATGATTTAACTTCAAATCAATGCGAAGTAGAAGATTTAGGTTCAAATCCATGCGAAACACATGGTTTAGCTTCAAATACTTGTGATATACATGATTTAGTTTCAACCGCATGCAAAACAAACGAGTTATCTTCAAATCCAAGCGAAACACATGATTTAGCTTCAAATCAATGTGAAGTAGAAGGCTTAGCATCAAATCCATGCAACACAAATTATTTAGCTTCTTATACTTGCGATATAAGTGATAAAGCTTCAAATGCAGGCGAAACAAACGAGTGAGCTTTAAATCCAAGCGCAACACATGATTTAACTTCAAATCAATGCGAAGTAGAAGATTTAGGTTCAATTCTATGCGAAACACATGGTTTAGCTTCAAATACTTGTGATATACATGATTTAGTTTCAACTGCATGCAAAACAAACGAGTTATCTTCAAATCCAAGCGAAACACATGATTTAGCTTCAAATAAATGCGAAATAGAAGGCTTAGCATCAGATCCATGCAACAATAATTATTTAGCTTCGTATACTTGCGATATAAGTGATAAAGCTTCAAATGCAGGCGAAACAAACGAGTGAGCTTTAAATCCAAGCGCAACACATGATTTAACTTCAAATCAATGCGATGTAGAAGATTTAGGTTCAAATCCATGCGAAACAAATGGTTTAGCTTCAAATACTTGTGATATACATGATTTAGTTTCAACTGCATGCAAAACAAACGAATTATCTTCAAATCCAAGCGAAACACATGATTTAGCTTCAAATCAATGCGAAATAGAAGGCTTAGCATCAAATCCATGCGACACAAATTATTTAGCTTCGTATACTTGCAATATAAGTGATAAAGCTTCAAAAGCAGGCGAAACAAACGAGTGAGCTGTAAATCCAAGCGTAACACATGATTTAAATTCAAATCAACACGAAGTAGAAGATTTACCTTCAAATCCATTTCTAAACAAATGGTTTAGCTTCAAATGCTTGTGATATATATGATTTAGCTTCAGCTGCATGCGAAACAAACGAGTTAGCTTCAAATCCAAGCGAAACACATGATTTAGCTTCAAATCAATGCGAAATAGAAGGCTTAGCATCAAATCCATGCGACCCAAATTATTTAGCTTCGTATACTTGCAATATAAGTGATATAGCTTCAAATGCAGGTGAAACAAACGAGTGATCTTCAAATCCGAGCGTAACACTTGATTTAACTTCAAATCAATGGGAAGTAGATGATTTACCTTCAAATCCATGCGTAACAAATGGTTTAGCTTCAAATACTTTTGATGTACATGATTCAGCTTCAGCTTCATGCGAAACAAACGAGTTAGCTTCAAATCCAAGCGAAACACATGATTTAGCTTCAAATCAATGCGAAGTAGAAGATTTACCTTCAAATCCATTTCTAAACAAATGGTTTAGCTTCAAATACTTGTGATATACATGATTTAGCTTCAGCTGCATGCGAAACTAATGAGTTAGCTTCAAATCCAAGCGAAACACATGATTTAGCTTCAAATCAATGCGAAATAGAAGGCTTAGCATCAAATCCATGCGACACAAATTATTTAGCTTCGTATACTAGCAATATAAGTGATATAGCTTCAAATGCAGGTGAAACAAACGAGTGATCTTCAATTCCGAGCGTAACACTTGATTTAACTTCAAATCAATGGGAAGTAGATGATTTACCTTCAAATCCATGCGAAACAAATGGTTTAGCTTCAAATACTTTTGATATACATGATTTAGCTTCAGCTTCATGCGAAACAAACGAGTTAGCTTCAAATCCAAGCGAAACACATGATTTAGCATCAAATCAATGCGAAGTAGAAGGTTTAGCATCAAATGCATGCAACACATATTATTTAGCTTCTTATACTTGCGATTGAAGTGATAAAGCTTCAAATGCAGGCGAAACAAACGAGTGAGCATTAAATCCAAGCGCAACACGTGATTTAACTTCAAATCAATGCGAAGTAGAAGGTTTAGCATCAAATGCATGCAACACATATTATTTAGCTTCTTATACTTGCAATATAAGTGATATAGCTTCAAATGCAGGTGAAACAAACCAGTGATCTTCAAATCCAAGCGTAACACTTGATTTAACTTCAAATCAATGGGAAGTAGAAGATTTACCTTCAAATCCATGCGAAACAAATGGTTTAGCTTCAAATACTTGTGATATACATGATTAAGCTTCAGCTGCATGCAAAACAAACGAGTTAGCATCAAATCCAAGCGAAACACATGATTTAGCTTCAAATCAATGCGAAATAGAAGGCTTAGCATCAAATCCATGCGACACAAATTATTTAGCTTCGTATACTTGCGATATAAGTGATATAGCTTCAAATGCAGGTGAAACAAACGAGTGATCTTCAAGTCGAAGCGTAACACATGATTTAACTTCAAATCAATGGGAAGTAGAAGATTTACCTTCAAATCCATGCGAAACAAATGGTTCAGCTTCAAATACTTGTGATATACATGATTTAGCTTCAACTGCATGCAAAACAAACGAGTTAGCTTCAAATCCAAGCGAAACAAATGATTTAGCTTCAAATCAATAGAAGTAGAAGATTTTCCTTCAAATCCATGCGAAACGAATGGTTTAGCTTCAAATACTTGTGATATACATGATTTAGCTTCAGCTGCATGCGAAACAAACGAGGTAGCTTCAAATCCAAGCGAAACACATGATTTAGCTTCAAATCAATGCGAAATAGAAGGCTTAGCATAAAATCCATGCGACACAAATTATTTAGCTTCGTATAATTGCGATATAAGTGATATAGCTTCAAATGCAGGTGAAACAAGCGAGTGATCTTCAAATCCAAGCGTAACACATGATTTAACTTCAAATCAATGGGAAGTAGGAGATTTACCTTCAAATCCATGCGAAACAAATGGCTTAGCTTAAAATACTTGTGATACACATGATTTAGCTACGGCTGCATGCGAAACAAACGAGTTAGCTTCAAATCCAAGCGAAACACATGATTTAGCTTCAAATCAATGCGAAATAGAAGGCTTAGCATCAAATCCATGCGACACAAATTATTTAGCTTCGTATACTTGCAATATAAGTGATATAGCTTCAAATGCAGGTGAAACAAACCAGTGATCTTCAAATCCAAGCGTAACACTTGATTTAACTTCAAATCAATGGGAAGTAGAAGATTTACCTTCAAATCCATGCGAAACAAATGGTTTAGCTTCAAATACTTGTGATATACATGATTAAGCTTCAGCTGCATGCAAAACAAACGAGTTAGCTTCAAATCCAAGCGAAACACATGATTTAGCTTCAAATCAATGCGAAATAGAAGGCTTAGCATCAAATCCATGCGACACAAATTATTTAGCTTCGTATACTTGCAATATAAGTGATATAGCTTCAAATGCAGGTGAAACAAACCAGTGATCTTCAAATCCAAGCGTAACACTTGATTTAACTTCAAATCAATGGGAAGTAGAAGATTTACCTTCAAATCCATGCGAAACAAATGGTTTAGCTTCAAATACTTGTGATATACATGATTAAGCTTCAGCTGCATGCAAAACAAACGAGTTAGCTTCAAATCCAAGCGAAACACATGATTTAGCTTCAAATCAATGCGAAATAGAAGGCTTAGCATCAAATCCATGCGACACAACTTATTTAGCTTCGTATACTTGCGATATAAGTGATATAGCTTCAAATGCAGGTGAAACAAACGAGTGATCTTCAAGTCGAAGCGTAACACATGATTTAACTTCAAATCAATGGGAAGTAGAAGATTTACCTTCAAATCCATGCGAAACAAATGGTTCAGCTTCAAATACTTGTGATATACATGATTTAGCTTCAACTGCATGCAAAACAAACGAGTTAGCTTCAAATCCAAGCGAAACAAATGATTTAGCTTCAAATCAATAGAAGTAGAAGATTTTCCTTCAAATTCATGCGAAACGAATGGTTTAGCTTCAAATACTTGTGATATACATGATTTAGCTTCAGCTGCATGCGAAACAAACGAGGTAGCTTCAAATCCAAGCGAAACACATGATTTAGCTTCAAATCAATGCGAAATAGAAGGCTTAGCATCAAATCCATGCGACACAAATTATTTAGCTTCGTATACTTGCGATACAAGTCATATAGCTTCAAATGCAGGTGACACAAACGAGTGATCTTCAAATCCAAGCGTAACACATGATTTAACTTCAAATCAATGGGAAGTAGAAGATTTACCTTCAAATCCATGCGAAACAAATGGTTTAGCTTCAAATACTTGTGATATACATGATTTAGCTTCAGCTTCATGCGAAACAAACGAGTTAGCTTCAAATCCAAGCGAAACACATGATTTAGCTTCAAATCAATAGAAGTAGAAGATTTTCCTTCAAATCCATGCGAAACGAATGGTTTAGCTTCAAATACTTGTGATATACATGATTTAGCTTCAACTGCATGCAAAACAAACGAGTTAGCTTCAAATCCAAGCGAAACAAATGATTTAGCTTCAAATCAATGCTAAACAGAAGGCTTAGCATCAAATCCATGCGACACAAATTATTTAGCTTCATATACTTGCGATATAAGTGATATAGCTTCAAATGCATGCGAAACAAACGAGTTAGCTTCAAATCCAAGCGAAACACATGATTTAGCTTCAAATCAATGCGAAATAGAAGGCTTAGCATCAAATCCATGCGACACAAATTATTTAGCTTCGTATACTTGCGAAATAAGTGATATAGCTTCAAATGCAGGTGAAACAAACGAGTGATCTTCAAATCCAAGCGTAACACATGATTTAACTTCAAATCAATGGGAAATAGAAGATTTACCTTCAAATCCATGCGAAACAAATGCTTTAGCTTCAAATACTTGTGATATACATGATTTAGCTTCGGCTGGATGCGAAACAAACGAGTTAGCTTCAAATCCAAGCGAAGCACATGATTTAGCTTCAAATCAATGCGAAATAGAAGGCTTAGCATCAAATCCATGCGACACAAATTATTTAGCTTCGTATAATTGCGATATAAGTGATATAGCTTCAAATGCAGGTGAAACAAACGAGTGATCTTCAAATCCAAGCGTAACACATGATTTAACTTCAAATCAATGGGAAGTAGCAAATTTACCTTCAAATCCATGCGAAACTATTGGTTTAGCTTCAAATACTTGTGATATACATGATTTAGCTTCAGCTGCATGCGAAACAAACGAGTTAGCTTCAAATCCAAGCGAAACACATGATTTAGCTTCAAATCAATGCGAAATAGAAGGCTTAGCATCAAATCCATGCGACACAAATTATTTAGCTTCGTATAATTGCGATATAAGTGATATAGCTTCAAATGCAGGTGAAACAAACGAGTGATCTTCAAATCCAAGCGTAACACATGATTTAACTTCAAATCAATGGGAAGTAAGAGATTTACCTTCAAATCCATGCGAAACAAATGGCTTAGCTTAAAATACTTGTGATACACATGATTTAGCTTCGGCTGGATGCGAAACAAACGAGTTAGCTTCAAATCCAAGCGAAACACATGATTTAGCTTCAAATCAATGCGAAATAGAAGGCTTAGCATCAAATCCATGCGACACAAATTATTTAGCTTCGTATAATTGCGATATAAGTGATATAGCTTCAAATGCAGGTGAAACAAACGAGTGATCTTCAAATACAAGCGTAACACATGATTTAACTTCAAATCAATGGGAAGTAGGAGATTTACCTTCAAATCCATGCGAAACAAATGGCTTAGCTTAAAATACTTGTGATACACATGATTTAGCTTCGGCTGCATGCAAAACAATCGAGTTAGCTTCAAATCCAAGTGAAACACATGATTTAGCTTCAAATCAATGCGAAATAGAAGGCTTAGCATCTAATCCATGCGACACAAATTATTTAGCTTCGTATACTAGCAATATAAGTGATATAGCTTCAAATGCAGTTGAAACAAACCAGTGACCTTCAAATCCAAGCGTAACACTTGATTTAACTTCAAATCAATGGGAAGTAGAAGATTTACCTTCAAATCCATGCGAAACAAATTGTTTAGCTTCAAATACTTGTGATATACATGATTTAGCTTCAGCTGCATGCGAAACAAACGAGTTAGCTTCAAATCCAAGCGAAACACATGATTTAACTTCAAATCAATGGGAAGTAGAAGATTTACCTTCAAATCCATGCGAAATAAATGGTTTAGCTTCAAATACTTGTGATACACATGATTTAGCTTCGGCTGCATGCGAAACAAACGAGTTAGCTTCAAATCCAAGCGAAACACATGATTTAGCTTCAAATCAATGCGAAGTAGAAGGCTTAGCATCAAATCCATGCAACACAAATTATTTAGCTTCTTATACTTGCGATATAAGTGATAAAGCTTCAAATGCAGACGAAACAAACGAGTGAGCTTTAAATCCAAGCGTAACACATAATTTAACTTCAAATCAATGCGAAGTAGAAGATTTACCTTCAAATCCATGCGAAACAAATGGTTTAACTTCAGATACTTGTGATATACATGATTTAGCTTCAACTGCATGCGAAACAAACGAGTTAGCTTCAAATCCAAGCGAAACACATGATTTAGCTTCAAATCAATGCGAAATAGAAGGCTTAGCTTCAAATCCATGCGACACAAATTATTTAGCTTCGTATACTTCCGATATAAGTGATATAGCTTCAAATGCAGACGAAACAAACGAGTGATCTTCAAATCCAAGCGTAACAAATGATTTAACTTCAAATCCATGCGAAACAAATGGTTCAGCTTCAAATACTTGTGATACACATGAATTTGCTTCAGCTGCATGCGAAACAAACGATTTAGCTTCACACCCAAGGGAAACACATGATTTAACTTCAAATCAATGCGAAGTAGAAGGCTTAGCATCAAATCCATGCGACACAAATTATTTAGCTTCGTATACTTGCAATATAAGTGATATAGCTTCAAATGCAGGTGAAACAAACCAGTGATCTTCAAATCCAAGCGTAACACTTGATTTAACTTCAAATCAATGGGAAGTAGAAGATTTACCTTCAAATCCATGCGAAACAAATGGTTTAGCTTCAAATACTTGTGATATACATGATTAAGCTTCAGCTGCATGCAAAACAAACGAGTTAGCTTCAAATCCAAGCGAAACACATGATTTAGCTTCAAATCAATGCGAAATAGAAGGCTTAGCATCAAATCCATGCGACACAAATTATTTAGCTTCGTATACTTGCGATATAAGTGATATAGCTTCAAATGCAGGTGAAACAAACGAGTGATCTTCAAGTCGAAGCGTAACACATGATTTAACTTCAAATCAATGGGAAGTAGAAGATTTACCATCAAATCCATGCGAAACAAATGGTTCAGCTTCAAATACTTGTGATATACATGATTAAGCTTCAGCTGCATGCAAAACAAACGAGTTAGCTTCAAATCCAAGCGAAACACATGATTTAGCTTCAAATCAATGCGAAATAGAAGGCTTAGCATCAAATCCATGCGACACAAATTATTTAGCTTCGTATACTTGCGATATAAGTGATATAGCTTCAAATGCAGGTGAAACAAACGAGTGATCTTCAAGTCGAAGCGTAACACATGATTTAACTTCAAATCAATGGGAAGTAGAAGATTTACCTTCAAATCCATGCGAAACAAATGGTTCAGCTTCAAATACTTGTGATATACATGATTTAGCTTCAACTGCATGCAAAACAAACGAGTTAGCTTCAAATCCAAGCGAAACAAATGATTTAGCTTCAAATCAATAAAAGTAGAAGATTTTCCTTCAAATTCATGCGAAACGAATGGTTTAGCTTCAAATACTTGTGATATACATGATTTAGCTTCAGCTGCATGCGAAACAAACGAGGTAGCTTCAAATCCAAGCGAAACACATGATTTAGCTTCAAATCAATGCGAAATAGAAGGCTTAGCATCAAATCCATGCGACACAAATTATTTAGCTTCGTATACTTGCGATACAAGTCATATAGCTTCAAATGCAGGTGACACAAACGAGTGATCTTCAAATCCAAGCGTAACACATGATTTAACTTCAAATCAATGGGAAGTAGAAGATTTACCTTCAAATCCATGCGAAACAAATGGTTTAGCTTCAAATACTTGTGATATACATGATTTAGCTTCAGCTTCATGCGAAACAAACGAGTTAGCTTCAAATCCAAGCGAAACACATGATTTAGCTTCAAATCAATAGAAGTAGAAGATTTTCCTTCAAATCCATGCGAAACGAATGGTTTAGCTTCAAATACTTGTGATATACATGATTTAGCTTCAACTGCATGCGAAACAAACGAGTTAGCTTCAAATCCAAGCGAAACACATGATTTAGCTTCAAATCAATGCGAAGTAGAAGGCTTAGCATCAAATCCATGCAACACAAATTATTTAGCTTCTTATACTTGCGATATAAGTGATAAAGCTTCAAATGCAGACGAAACAAACGAGTGAGCTTTAAATCCAAGCGTAACACATAATTTAACTTCAAATCAATGCGAAGTAGAAGATTTACCTTCAAATCCATGCGAAACAAATGGTTTAACTTCAGATACTTGTGATATACATGATTTAGCTTCAACTGCATGCGAAACAAACGAGTTAGCTTCAAATCCAAGCGAAACACATGATTTAGCTTCAAATCAATGCGAAATAGAAGGCTTAGCTTCAAATCCATGCGACACAAATTGTTTAGCTTCGTATACTTCCGATATAAGTGATATAGCTTCAAATGCAGACGAAACAAACGAGTGATCTTCAAATCCAAGCGTAACAAATGATTTAACTTCAAATCCATGCGAAACAAATGGTTCAGCTTCAAATACTTGTGATACACATGAATTTGCTTCAGCTGCATGCGAAACAAACGATTTAGCTTCACACCCAAGGGAAACACATGATTTAACTTCAAATCAATGCGAAGTAGAAGGCTTACCATCAAATCCATGCAACACAAATTATTTAGCTTCTTATACTTGCGATATAAGTGATATAGCTTCAAATGCAGGTGAAACAAACGAGTGATCTTCAAGTCGAAGCGTAACACATGATTTAACTTCAAATCAATGGGAAGTAGAAGATTTACCTTCAAATCCATGCGAAACAAATGGTTCAGCTTCAAATACTTGTGATATACATGATTTAGCTTCAACTGCATGCAAAACAAACGAGTTAGCTTCAAATCCAAGCGAAACAAATGATTTAGCTTCAAATCAATAAAAGTAGAAGATTTTCCTTCAAATTCATGCGAAACGAATGGTTTAGCTTCAAATACTTGTGATATACATGATTTAGCTTCAGCTGCATGCGAAACAAACGAGGTAGCTTCAAATCCAAGCGAAACACATGATTTAGCTTCAAATCAATGCGAAATAGAAGGCTTAGCATCAAATCCATGCGACACAAATTATTTAGCTTCGTATACTTGCGATACAAGTCATATAGCTTCAAATGCAGGTGACACAAACGAGTGATCTTCAAATCCAAGCGTAACACATGATTTAACTTCAAATCAATGGGAAGTAGAAGATTTACCTTCAAATCCATGCGAAACAAATGGTTTAGCTTCAAATACTTGTGATATACATGATTTAGCTTCAGCTTCATGCGAAACAAACGAGTTAGCTTCAAATCCAAGCGAAACACATGATTTAGCTTCAAATCAATAGAAGTAGAAGATTTTCCTTCAAATCCATGCGAAACGAATGGTTTAGCTTCAAATACTTGTGATATACATGATTTAGCTTCAACTGCATGCAAAACAAACGAGTTAGCTTCAAATCCAAGCGAAACAAATGATTTAGCTTCAAATCAATGCTAAACAGAAGGCTTAGCATCAAATCCATGCGACACAAATTATTTAGCTTCATATACTTGCGATATAAGTGATATAGCTTCAAATGCATGCGAAACAAACGAGTTAGCTTCAAATCCAAGCGAAACACATGATTTAGCTTCAAATCAATGCGAAATAGAAGGCTTAGCATCAAATCCATGCGACACAAATTATTTAGCTTCGTATACTTGCGATACAAGTCATATAGCTTCAAATGCAGGTGACACAAACGAGTGATCTTCAAATCCAAGCGTAACACATGATTTAACTTCAAATCAATGGGAAGTAGCAAATTTACCTTCAAATCCATGCGAAACTATTGGTTTAGCTTCAAATACTTGTGATATACATGATTTAGCTTCAGCTGCATGCGAAACAAACGAGTTAGCTTCAAATCCAAGCGAAACACATGATTTAGCTTCAAATCAATGCGAAATAGAAGGCTTAGCATCAAATCCATGTGACACAAATTATTTAGCTTCGTATAATTGCGATATAAGTGATATAGCTTCAAATGCAGGTGAAACAAACGAGTGATCTTCAAATCCAAGCGTAACACATGATTTAACTTCAAATCAATGGGAAGTAGGAGATTTACCTTCAAATCCATGCGAAACAAATGGCTTAGCTTAAAATACTTGTGATACACATGATTTAGCTTCGGCTGGATGCGAAACAAACGAGTTAGCTTCAAATCCAAGCGAAACACATGATTTAGCTTCAAATCAATGCGAAATAGAAGGCTTAGCATCAAATCCATGCGACACAAATTATTTAGCTTCGTATAATTGCGATATAAGTGATATAGCTTCAAATGCAGGTGAAACAAACGAGTGATCTTCAAATACAAGCGTAACACATGATTTAACTTCAAATCAATGGGAAGTAGGAGATTTACCTTCAAATCCATGCGAAACAAATGGCTTAGCTTAAAATACTTGTGATACACATGATTTAGCTTCGGCTGCATGCAAAACAATCGAGTTAGCTTCAAATCCAAGTGAAACACATGATTTAGCTTCAAATCAATGCGAAATAGAAGGCTTAGCATCTAATCCATGCGACACAAATTATTTAGCTTCGTATACTAGCAATATAAGTGATATAGCTTCAAATGCAGTTGAAACAAACCAGTGACCTTCAAATCCAAGCGTAACACTTGATTTAACTTCAAATCAATGGGAAGTAGAAGATTTACCTTCAAATCCATGCGAAACAAATTGTTTAGCTTCAAATACTTGTGATATACATGATTTAGCTTCAGCTGCATGCGAAACAAACGAGTTAGCTTCAAATCCAAGCGAAACACATGATTTAACTTCAAATCATTGGGAAGTAGAAGATTTACCTTCAAATCCATGCGAAATAAATGGTTTAGCTTCAAATACTTGTGATACACATGATTTAGCTTCGGCTGCATGCGAAACAAACGAGTTAGCTTCAAATCCAAGCGAAACACATGATTTAGCTTCAAATCAATGCGAAGTAGAAGGCTTAGCATCAAATCCATGCAACACAAATTATTTAGCTTCTTATACTTGCGATATAAGTGATAAAGCTTCAAATGCAGACGAAACAAACGAGTGAGCTTTAAATCCAAGCGTAACACATAATTTAACTTCAAATCAATGCGAAGTAGAAGATTTACCTTCAAATCCATGCGAAACAAATGGTTTAACTTCAGATACTTGTGATATACATGATTTAGCTTCAACTGCATGCGAAACAAACGAGTTAGCTTCAAATCCAAGCGAAACACATGATTTAGCTTCAAATCAATGCGAAATAGAAGGCTTAGCTTCAAATCCATGCGACACAAATTGTTTAGCTTCATATACTTCCGATATAAGTGATATAGCTTCAAATGCAGACGAAACAAACGAGTGATCTTCAAATCCAAGCGTAACAAATGATTTAACTTCAAATCCATGCGAAACAAATGGTTCAGCTTCAAATACTTGTGATACACATGAATTTGCTTCAGCTGCATGCGAAACAAACGATTTAGCTTCACACCCAAGGGAAACACATGATTTAACTTCAAATCAATGCGAAGTAGAAGGCTTACCATCAAATCCATGCAACACAAATTATTTAGCTTCTTATCCTTGCGATATAAGTGATATAGCTTCAAATGCAGGTGAAACAAACGAGTGATCTTCAAGTCGAAGCGTAACACATGATTTAACTTCAAATCAATGGGAAGTAGAAGATTTACCTTCAAATCCATGCGAAACAAATGGTTCAGCTTCAAATACTTGTGATATACATGATTTAGCTTCAACTGCATGCAAAACAAACGAGTTAGCTTCAAATCCAAGCGAAACAAATGATTTAGCTTCAAATCAATAAAAGTAGAAGATTTTCCTTCAAATTCATGCGAAACGAATGATTTAGCTTCAAATACTTGTGATATACATGATTTAGCTTCAGCTGCATGCGAAACAAACGAGGTAGCTTCAAATCCAAGCGAAACACATGATTTAGCTTCAAATCAATGCGAAATAGAAGGCTTAGCATCAAATCCATGCGACACAAATTATTTAGCTTCGTATACTTGCGATACAAGTCATATAGCTTCAAATGCAGGTGACACAAACGAGTGATCTTCAAATCCAAGCGTAACACATGATTTAACTTCAAATCAATGGGAAGTAGAAGATTTACCTTCAAATCCATGCGAAACAAATGGTTTAGCTTCAAATACTTGTGATATACATGATTTAGCTTCAGCTTCATGCGAAACAAACGAGTTAGCTTCAAATCCAAGCGAAACACATGATTTAGCTTCAAATCAATAGAAGTAGAAGATTTTCCTTCAAATCCATGCGAAACGAATGGTTTAGCTTCAAATACTTGTGATATACATGATTTAGCTTCAACTGCATGCAAAACAAACGAGTTAGCTTCAAATCCAAGCGAAACAAATGATTTAGCTTCAAATCAATGCTAAACAGAAGGCTTAGCATCAAATCCATGCGACACAAATTATTTAGCTTCATATACTTGCGATATAAGTGATATAGCTTCAAATGCATGCGAAACAAACGAGTTAGCTTCAAATCCAAGCGAAACACATGATTTAGCTTCAAATCAATGCGAAATAGAAGGCTTAGCATCAAATCCATGCGACACAAATTATTTAGCTTCGTATACTTGCGATACAAGTCATATAGCTTCAAATGCAGGTGACACAAACGAGTGATCTTCAAATCCAAGCGTAACACATGATTTAACTTCAAATCAATGGGAAGTAGAAGATTTACCTTCAAATCCATGCGAAACAAATGGTTTAGCTTCAAATACTTGTGATATACATGATTTAGCTTCAGCTTCATGCGAAACAAACGAGTTAGCTTCAAATCCAAGCGAAACACATGATTTAGCTTCAAATCAATAGAAGTAGAAGATTTTCCTTCAAATCCATGCGAAACGAATGGTTTAGCTTCAAATACTTGTGATATACATGATTTAGCTTCAACTGCATGCAAAACAAACGAGTTAGCTTCAAATCCAAGCGAAACACATGATTTAGCTTCAAATCAATGCGAAATAGAAGGCTTAGCATCAAATCCATGCGACACAAATTATTTAGCTTCGTATACTTGCGATATAAGTGATATAGCTTCAAATGCAGACGAAACAAACGAGTGATCTTAAAATCCAAGCGTAACACGTGATTTAACTTCAAATCCATGCGAAACAAATAGTTCAGCTTCAAATACTTGTGATACACATGAATTTGCTTCAGCTGCATGCGAAACAAACGATTTAGCTTCAAATCCAAGCGAAACACATGATTTAGCTTCAAATCAATGCGAAATAGAAGGCTTAGCATCAAATCCATGCGACACAAATTATTTAGCTTCGTATACTTGCGATATAAGTGATATAGCTTCAAATGCAGGTGAAACAAACGAGTGATCTTCAAATCCAAGCGTAACACATGATTTAACTTCAAATCAATGGGAAATAGAAGATTTACCTTCAAATCCATGCGAAACAAATGGTTTAGCTTCAAATACTTGTGATATACATGATTTAGCTTCAACTGCATGCAAAACAAACGAGTTAGCTTCAAATCCAAGCGAAACACATGATTTAGCTTCAAATCAAAGCGAAATAGAAGGCTTACCATCAAATCCATGCGACCCAAATTATTTAGCTACGTATAATTGCGATATAAGTGATATAGCTTCAAATGCAGGTGAAACAAACGAGTGATCTTCAAATCCAAGCGTAACACATGATTTAACTTCAAATCAATGGGAAGTAGGAGATTTACCTTCAAATCCATGCGAAACAATTGGTTTAGCTTCAAATACTTGTGATATACATGATTTAGCTTCAGCTGCATGCGAAACAAACGAGTTAGCTTCAAATCCAAGCGAAACACATGATTTAGCTTCAAATCAATGCGAAATAGAAGGCTTAGCATCAAATCCATGCGACACAAATTATTTAGCTTCGTATAATTGCGATATAAGTGATATAGCTTCAAATGCAGGTGAAACAAACGAGTGATCTTCAAATCCAAGCGTAACACATGATTTAACTTCAAATCAATGGGAAGTAGGAGATTTACCTTCAAATCCATGCGAAACAAATGGGTTAGCTTAAAATACTTGTGATACACATGATTTAGCTTCGGCTGGATGCGAAACAAACGAGTTAGCTTCAAATCCAAGCGAAACACATGATTTAGCTTCAAATCAATGCGAAATAGAAGGCTTAGCATCAAATCCATGCGACACAAATTATTTAGCTTCGTATAATTGCGATATAAGTGATATAGCTTCAAATGCAGGTGAAACAAACGAGTGATCTTCAAATCCAAGCGTAACACATGATTTAACTTCAAATCAATGGGAAGTAGAAGATTTACCTTCAAAGCCATGCGAAACAAATTGTTTAGCTTAAAATACTTGTGATACACATGATTTAGCTTCGGCTGGATGCGACACAAACGAGTTAGCTTCAAATCCAAGCGAAACACATGATTTAGCTTCAAATCAATGCGAAATAGAAGGCTTGGCATCAAATCCATGCGACACAAATTATTTAGCTTCGTATAATTGCGATATAAGTGATATTGCTTCAAATGCAGGTGAAACAAACGAGTGATCTTCAAATCCAAGCGTAACACATGATTTAACTTCAAATCAATGGGAAGTAGGAGATTTACCTTCAAATCCATGCGAAACAAATGGCTTAGCTTAAAATACTTGTGATACACATGATTTAGCTTCGGCTGCATGCGAAACAATCGAGTTAGCTTCAAATCCAAGTGAAACACATGATTTAGCTTCAAATCAATGTGAAATAGAAGGCTTGGCATCTAATCCATGCGACACAAATTATTTAGCTTCGTATACTAGCAATATAAGTGATATAGCTTAAAATGCAGTTGAAACAAACCAGTGACCTTCAAATCCAAGCGTAACACTTGATTTAACTTCAAATCAATGGGAAGTAGAAGATTTACCTTCAAATCCATGCGAAACAAATTGTTTAGCTTCAAATACTTGTGATATACATGATTTAGCTTCAGCTGCATGCGAAACAAACGAGTTAGCTTCAAATCCAAGCGAAACACATGATTTAGCTTAAAAATCAACGCGAAGTAGAAGGCTTAGCATCAAATCCATTCAACACAAATTATTTAGCTTCTTATACTTGCGATATAAGTGATAAAGCTTCAAATGCAGGCGAAACAAACGAGTGAGCTTTAAATCCAAGCGCAACACATGATTTAACTTCAAATCAATGCGAAATAGAAGATTTACCTTCAAATCCATGCGAAACAATTGGTTTAGCTTCAAATACTTGTGATATACATGATTTAGCTTCAGCTGCATGCGAAACAAACGAGTTAGCTTCAAATCCAAGCGAAACACATGATTTAGCTTCAAAACATTGCGAAATAGAAGGCTTAGCATCAAATCCATGCGACACAAATTATTTAGCTTCGTATACTTGCGATATAAGTGATATGATTTCAAATGCAGGTGACACAAACGAGGATCTTCAAATCCAAGCGTAACACATGATTTAACTTCAAATCAATGGGAAGTAGAAGATTTACCTTCAAATCCATGCGAAATAAATGGTTTAGCTTCAAATACTTGTGATACACATGATTTAGCTTCGGCTGCATGTGAAACAAACGAGTTAGCTTCAAATCCAAGCGAAACACATGATTTAGCTTCAAATCAATGCGAAGTAGAAGGCTTAGCATCAAATCCATGCAACACAAAATTATTTAGCTTCTTATACTTGCGATATAAGTGATAAAGCTTCAAATGCAGACGAAACAAACGAGTGAGCTTTAAATCCAAGCGTAACACATAATTTAACTTCAAATCAATGCGAAGTAGAAGATTTACCTTCAAATCGATGCGAAACAAATGGTTTAACTTCAGATACTTGTGATATACATGATTTAGCTTCAACTGCATGCGAAACAAACGAGTTAGCTTCAAATCCAAGCGAAACACATGATTTAGCTTCAAATCAATGCGAAATAGAAGGCTTAGCTTTCAAATCCATGCGACACAAATTATTTAGCTTCGTATACTTCCGATATAAGTGATATAGCTTCAATGCAGACGAAACAAACGAGTGATCTTCAAATCCAAGCGTAACAAATGATTTAACTTCAATCCATGCGAAACAAATGGTTCAGCTTCAATACTTGTGATACACATGAATTTGCTTCAGCTGCATGCGAAACAAACGATTAGCTTCACACCCAAGGGAAACATATGATTTAACTTCAAATCAATGCGAAGTAGAAGGCTTACCATCAAATCCATGCAACACAAATTATTTAGCTTCTTATACTTGCGATATAAGTGATATAGCTTCAAATGCAGGCGAAACACACGAGTGATATTCAAATCCAAGCGTAACACATGATTTAACTTCAAATCAATTGCGAAGTAGAAGATTTATCCTTCAAATCCATGCGAAACAAATGGTTTAGCTTCAAATACTTGTTATATACATGATTTAGCTCAGCTGCATGCGAAACAAACGATTTAGCTTCAATCCAAGCGAGACACATGATTTAGCTTCAAATCAATGCGAAAAATAGAAGGCTTAGCATCAAATCCCATGCGACACAAATTATTTAGCTTCGTATACTTGCGATATAAGTGATATAGCTTCAAATGCAGGTGAAACAAACGAGTGATCTTCAAGTCCAAGCGTAACACATGATTTAACTTCAAATCCATGCGAAACAAATGGTTCAGCTTCAAATACTTGTGATACACATGAATTTGCTTCAGCTGCATGCGAAACAAACGATTTAGCTTCACACCCAGGGGAAACACATGATTTAACTTCAAATCAATGCGAAGTAGAAGGCTTACCATCAAATCCATGCAATACAAATTATTTAGCTTCTTATATTTGCGATATAAGTGATATAGCATGAACTGCATGCGAAACAAACGAGTTAGCTTCAAATCCAAGCGAAAACACATGATTTAACTTCAAATCAATGCGAAGTAGAAGATTTAGGTTCAAATCCATGCGAAACAAATGGTTTAGCTTCAAATGCCTTGTGATATACATGATTTAGCTTCAGCTGCATGCGAAACAAACGAGTTAGCTTCAAATCCAAGCGAAACGCATGATTTAGCTTCAAATCAATGCGAAATAGAAGGCTTAGCAGCAAATCCATGCGACACAGATTATTTAGCTTCGTATACTTGCGATATAAGTGATATAGCTTCAAATGCAGACGGAACAAACGAGTGATCTTTAATCCAAGCGTAACACGTGATTTAACTTCAAATCCATGCGAAACAAATGGTTCAGCTTCAAATACTTGTGATACACATGAATTTGCTTCAGCTGCATGCGAAACAAACGATTTAGCTTTACACCCAAGAGAAACACATGATTTAACTTCATATCAATGCGAAGTAGAAGTCTTACCATCAAATCCATGCGACACAAATTATTTAGCTTCTTATACTTGCGATATAAGTGGTATAGCTTCAAATGCAGGCGAAACACACGAGTGATCTTCTAATCCAAGCGTAACACATGATTTAACTTCAAATCAATGCGAAGTAGAAGATTTACCTTCAAATCCATGCGAAACAAATGGTTTAGCTTCAAATACTTGCGATACACATGATTTAGCTTCGGCTGCATGCGAATCAAACGAGTTAGCTTCAATCCAAGCGAAACACATGATTTAGCTTCAAATCAATGCGAAGTAGAAGGCTTAGCATTAAATCCATGCAACACAAATTATTTAGCTTCTTATACTTGCGATATAAGTGATAAAGCTTCAAATGCAGGCGAAACACACGAGTGATCTTCAAATCCAAGCGTAACACATGATTTAACTTTAAATCAATGCGAAGTAGAAGATTTACCTTCAAATCCATGCGAAACAAATGGTTTAGCTTCAATACTTGTGATATACATGATTTAGCTTCAGCTGCATGCGAAACAAACGAGTTAGCTTCAAATCCAAGCGAAACGCATGATTTAGCTTCAAATCAATGCGAAGTAGAAGACTTACCATCAAATCCATGCAACACAAATTATTTAGCTTCTTATACTTGCGGTATAAGTGATATAGCTTCAAATGCAGGCGAAACACACGAGTGATCTTCAAATCCAAGCGTAACACGTGATTTAACTTCAAATCCATGCGAAACAAATGGTTCAGCTTCAAATACTTTTGATACACATGAATTTGCTTCAGCTGCATGCGAAACAAACGATTTAGCTTCACACCCAAGGGAAACACATGATTTAACTTCAAATCAATGCGAAGTAGAAGGCTTACCATCAAATCCATGCAACACAAATTATTTAGCTTCTTATACTTGCGATATAAGTGATATAGCTTCAAATGCAGGTGAAACAAACGAGTGATCTTCAAATCCAAGCGTAACACATGATTTAACTTCAAATCAACGGGAAGTAGAATATTTAACTTCAAATCCATGCGAAACATATGGTTTAGCTTCAAATACTTGTGATATACATGATTTAGCTTCAGCTGCATGCGAAACAAACGAGTTAGCTTCAAATCAATCGGAACACATGATTTAGCTTCAAATCAATGCGAAGTAGAAGGCTTAGCATCAAATCCATGCAACACAAATTATTTAGCTTCATGATATTTGCGATATAAGTGATATAGCTTCAAATGCAGGAAACAAACGAGTGATCTTCAAATCCAAGCGTAACACTTTATTTAACTTCAAATCAATGGGAAGTAGAAGATTTACCTTCAAACCCATGCGAAACAAATGGTTTAGCTTCAAATACTTGTGATATACATGATTTAGCTTCATCTGCATGCGAAACAAACGAGTTAGCTTCAAATCCAAGCGAAACACATGATTTAACTTCAAATCAATGCGAAGTAGAAGATTTACCTTCAAATCCATGCGAAACAAATGGTTTAGCTTCAGATACTTGTGATATACATGATTTAGCTTCAGCTGCATGCGAAACAAACGAGTTAGCTTCAAATCCAAGCGAAACACATGATTTAGCTTCAAATCAATGCGAAGTAGAAGGCTTAGCATCAAATCCATGCAACACAAATTATTTAGCTTCGTATACTTGCGATATAAGAGATATAGCTTCAAATGCAGACGGAACAAATGAGTGATCTTTAAATCCAAGCGTAACACGTGATTTAACTTCAAATCCATGCGAAACAAATGGTTCAGTTTCAAATACTTGTGATAACATCTATTGTTGGTAATGAAATTTGCTTCATCTGCATGCGAAACAAACGATTTAGCTTCACACCCAAGGGAAACACATGATTTAACTTCAAATCAATGCGAAGTAGAAGGCTTACCATCAAATCCATGCAACACAAATTATTTAGCTTCTTATACTTGCGATATAAGTGATATAGCTTCAAATGCAGGCGAAACACACGAGTGATCCTTCAAATCCAAGCGTAACACATGATTTAACTTCAAATCAATGCGAAGTAGAAGATTTATCTTCAAATCCATGCGAAACAAATGGTTTAGCTTCAAATACTTGTGATATACATGATTTAGCTTCAGCTGCATGCGAAACAAACGAGTTAGCTTCAAATCCAAGCGAAACACATGATTTAGCTTCAAATCAATGCGAAGTAGAAGGCTTAGCATCAAATCCATGCAACACAAATTATTTAGCTTCTTATACTTGCGATATAAGTGATAAAGCTTCAAATGCAGGCGATACAAACGAGTGAGCTTTAAATCCAAGCGTAACACATGATTTAACTTCAAATCAATGCGAAGTAGAAGATTTACCTTCAAATCCATGCGAAACAAATGGTTCAGCTTCAAATACTTGTGCTACACATGAATTTGCTTCAGTTGCTTGCGGAACAAACGATTTAGCTTCACATCCAAGGGAAACACATGATTTAACTTCAAATCAATGCGAAGTAGGAGGCTTACCATCAAATCCATGCAACACAAATTATTTAGCTTCTTATACTTGCGATATAAGTGATAAAGCTTCAAATGCAGGCGAATCAAACGAGTAAGCTTTAGATCCAAGCGTAACACTTGATTTAACTTCAAATCAATGGGAAGTAGAAGATTTACCTTCAAATCCATGCGAAACAATGGTTTAGCTTCAAATACTTGTGATATACATGATTTAGCTTCAGCTGCATGCGATACAAACGAGTTAGCTTCAAATCCAAGCGAAACACATGATTTAAGCTTCAAATCAATGCGAAGTAGAAGGCTTAGCATCAAATCCATGCAACACAAAGTATTTAGCTTCTTATACTTGCGATATAAGTGATAAAGCTTCAAATGCAGGCGAAACAAACGAGTAAGCTTTAGATCCAAGCGTAACACATGATTTAACTTCAAATCAATGCGAAGTAGAAGACTTATCTTCAAATCCATGCGAAACAAATGTTTAGCTTCAAATACTTGTGATATACATGATTTAGCTTCAACTGCACGCGAAACAAACGAGTTAGCTTCAAATGCAAGGGAAACACATGATTTAACTTCAAATCAATGCGAAGTAGAAGGCTTAGCATCAAATCGATGCAACACAAATTATTTAGCTTCTTATACTTGCGATATAAGTGATAAAGCTTCAAATTGCAGGCGAAACAAACGAGTGAGCTTTAAATCCAAGTGTAGCACATGATTTAACTTCAAATCAATGCGAAGTAGAAGATTTACCTTCAAATCCATGCGAAACAAATGGTTTAGCTTCAGATACTTGTTATATACATGATTTAGCTTCAACTGCATGCGAAACAAACGAGTTAGCTTCAAATCCAAGCGAAACACTTGATTTAGCTTCAAATCCAAGCGAAGCACATGATTTAGCTTCAATCAATGCGAAGTAGAAGGCTTAGCATCAAATCCATGCAACACAAATTATTTAGCTTCTTATACTTGCGATATAAGCGATATAGCTTCAAATGCAGGCGAAACACACGAGTGATCTTCAAATCCAAGCGTAACACATGATTTAACTTCAAATCAATGCGAAGTAGAAGATTTACCTTCAAATCCATGCGAAACAAGTGGTTTAGCTTCAAATACTTGTGATATACATGCTTTAGCTTCAGCTGCATGCGAAACAAACGAGTTAGCTTCAAATCCAAGCGAAACACATGATTTAGCTTCAAATCAATGCGAAGTAGAAGGCTTAGCATCAAATCGATGCAACACAAATTATTTAGCTTCTTATACTTGCGATATAAGTGATAAAGCTTCAAATGCAGGCGAAACAAACGAGTGAGCTTTAAATCCAAGTGTAACACATGATTTAACTTCAAATCAATGCGAAGTAGAAGATTTACCTTCAAATCCATGCGAAGCAAATGGTTTAGCTTCAGATACTTGTGATATACATGATTTAGCTTCAACTGCATGCGAAACAAACGAGTTAGCTTCAAATCCAAGCGAAACACTTGATTTAGCTTCAAATCCAAGCGAAACACATGATTTAGCTTCAAATCAATGGGATGTAGAAGATTTACCTTCAAATCCATGCGAAACAAATGGTTTAGCTTCAAATACTTGTCATATACATGATTTAGCTTCAGCTGCATGCGAACAAACGAGTTAGCTTCAAATCCAAGCGAAACACATGATTTAGCTTCAAATCAATGCGAAGTAGAAGGCTAAGCATCAAATCCATGCAACACAAATTATTTAGCTTCTTATACTTGCGATATAATTGATAAAGCTTCAAATGCAGGCGATACAAACGAGTGAGCTTTAAATCCAAGCGTAACACATGATTTAACTTCAAATCAATGCGAAGTAGAAGATTTACCTTCAAATCCATGCGAAAACAAATGGTTTAGCTTCAGATACTTGTGATATACATGATTTAGATTCAACTGCATGCGAAACAAAAGAGTTAGCTTCAAATCCATGCGAAACACATGATTTTGCTTCAAATCAATGCGAAATAGAATGCTTAGCTTCAAATCCATGCGACACAAATTATTTAGCTTCGTATACTTGCGATATAAGTGATATAGCTTCAAATGCAGACGAAACAAACGAGTGATCTGCAAATCCAAGCGTAACACGTGATTTGACTTCAAATCCATGCGAAACAAATGGTTCAGCTTCAAATACTTGTGCTACACATGAATTTGCTTCAGTTGCTTGCGGAACAAACGATTTAGCTTCACATCAAGGGAAACACATGATTTAACTTCAAATCAATGCGAAGTAGGGAGGCTTACCATCAAATCCATGCAACACAAATTATTTAGCTTCTTATACTTGCGATATAAGTGATAAAGCTTCAAATGCAGGCGAATCAAACGAGTAAGCTTTAGATCCAAGCGTAACACTTGATTTAACTTCAAATCAATGGGAAGTAGAAGATTTACCTTCAAATCCATGCGAAACAAATGGTTTAGCTTCAAATACTTGTGATATACATGATTTAGCTTCAGCTGCATGCGAAACAAACGAGTTAGCTTCAAATCCAAGCGAAACACATGATTTAGCTTCAAATCAATGCGAAGTAGAAGGCTAGCATCAAATCCATGCAACACAAAGTATTTAGCTTCTTATACTTGCGATATAAGTGATAAAGCTTCAAATGCAGGCGAAACAAACGAGTAAGCTTTAGATCCAAGCGTAACACATGATTTAACTTCAAATCAATGCGAAGTAGAAGACTTATCTTCAAATCCATGCGAATCAAATGGTTTAGCTTCAAATACTTGTGATATACATGATTTAGCTTCAACTGCACGCGAAACAAACGAGTTAGCTTCAAATGCAAGGGAAACACATGATTTAACTTCAAATCAATGCGAAGTAGAAGGCTTAGCATCAAATCCATGCAACACAAATTATTTAGCTTCTTATACTTGCGATATAAGTGATATAGCTTCAAATGCAGGCGAAACACACGAGTGATCTTCAAATCCAAGCGTAACACATGATTTAACTTCAAATCAATGCGAAGTAGAAGATTTACCTTCAAATCCATGCGAAACAATTGGTTTAGCTTCAGATACTTGTTATATACATGATTTAGCTTCAACTGCATGCGAAACAAACGAGTTAGCTTCAAATCCAAGCGAAACACTTGATTTAGCTTCAAATCCAAGCGAAGCACATGATTTAGCTTCAAATCAATGCGAAGTAGAAGGCTTAGCATCAAATCCATGCAACACAAATTATTTAGCTTCTTATACTTGCGATATAAGCGATATAGCTTCAAATGCAGGCGAAACACACGAGTGATCTTCAAATCAAGCGTAACACATGATTTAACTTCAAATCAATGCGAAGTAGAAGATTTACCTTCAAATCCCATGCGAAACAAGTGTTTAGCTTCAAATACTTGTGATATACATGCTTTAGCTTCAGCTGCATGCGAAACAAACGAGTTAGCTTCAAATCCAAGCGAAACACATGATTTAGCTTCAAATCAATGCGAAGTAGAAGGCTTAGCATCAAATCGATGCAACACAAATTATTTAGCTTCTTATACTTGCGATATAAGTGATAAAGCTTCAAATGCAGGCGAAACAAACGAGTGAGCTTTAAATCCAAGTGTAACACATGATTTAACTTCAAATCAATGCGAAGTAGAAGATTTACCTTCAAATCCA